>NC_068376.1:7623154-7778154 GCF_023724105.1 Carassius gibelio | reverse complement strand
AATTGCCATCAACTGGATCTGGAGAGAAATGGAGGGAAAACCTCATAAAAATCTTTTTTGTTTTTCCTTAAGGCTGCAGTTAAAGATCCAAACGTTTTTGTCCAAACCTACGGGCGGCGTGAATGCAATATTCATTTTGCTGCAGGAGAACAATCCATGCATAACAATGAGATTTGCTAATGAAATCAACCATCAACCTGCAATACATACATATTAAAGCAGCTTGCGCTGTCACCCGCTTTGTGCATCGTTTGTTCCTCCTGCCGTCTCCTCAGTCTCCCTCTCCCCCACTCTTTCCGACCTTTCTATCTCGCGCTCACCTTGAGTTTTAATAGCTGTGTTAACGTAAAATGATGATCGCACATTTCCACTTCTTTGACCTGCGTGACACACTCACAAACCTGTCCAAAGAGGTGAAACCCAGATAAGCTGTGACCGTAGTAACAAAACTGAGAAAGATATTCAGTCTCTACTGTTTGTTGATCAAAAGAAGCCAACCGCTAATACAAGGACCAACTGATAATAAGCAACCGACAGATACAGATATGTAACAGTGAGCAGACTGATATCAGCCACTTATATATATTGCACTGGTCTGACTGGACATGAAAGCAGATAATATCAGGTCTTATTTTTACCATTTCAAACAATATAATCTTTGACTGTATGTTTAATAAGAACTAAATTGAATTGGTGATTTCTGATCTGCCACAACATTTAATTATTTGTATCAATTATTTAATATAGGTAGATAGACGGCCAAATGGACAGACAGATAGACAGACAGATGTGGAGAGATAGATAGACAGAGAGAGAGATAGATGGATAGATGGATGAACAGACAGATATTATTGATATCTGCCAATATATGAGATTTTTCTTTTTTCCAGTATCAGTTAATTATCAGCTATCAGTAACGCCCAAAATTATAGATAGAGCAAGGAAGAGAAAGAGAGAGGAGGGAGAGTGTGTTAGGAGTGTGTGAATGGCCATTTCTCCCTGCTGACACAGCCTCCATCTGCCACTGAGCCGTGCAGAGAGGCACAGCGAGAGAGAAAGAGAGAGAGCGAAGGAGAGGAGGGGAGGGAGGGCAAGAGGCAGCGCTGGTGTGATGGAGAAGGAGAGAGAGCGCTCACGCTCACCTTGGTGTCACCTCTGCTGAGCTGAACGGGATGATGGGATAGGTAGAGACACAAAGACGCTCTGCCCTCTCTCCCACATACACACACACACACACACTCACACTCACACCTCTCTCTTCTGCACTCCATCTCTTTTCTGCTCGCTCACACACGCACAGAGTAACGGCACAATCTGTGATCACTGGAGCTGTTTGAGCCAGATATCGTCTCTGGGGGATTTACACACACACATGCAGAAATATGCACGCATACACACGAACCTACACACACCGTCTCGTGAGATCCCGGTCTTCCTCTTAAAACGCATACACACACGCGTAACGTGGACTACACACACAAACAGACACAAAATAGGGCAAGCAGAGAGATTTTGACACACTTCTAAACATACACACAGAGAGCCTGAGGGCAGGGTTTGAAATGAGAGGCGGCGTTTTAAAGAGCTCGCTGAATTCCACCTGTGATTAGTGTGGCTGCAGGGCTGATGGATCACGGCGGACAGATTTCACTCGCTCGCTGCTTAGCTCTCTTTCCCTCCCTCGTTTTTTTTCTTCTCCTCTTTCTTCTCCTTTCTCTCCCCCTCCTTCCTTTTTGCCTCACTCACTCTCATTCTAGCTCTGATTTTTCACTTTTCTTCTCTCCTCTGTGCTTTAAATCCTCTCTGCTCACATCGACATCTACACTAATGCCCCCGCTTCCTCTGTTTTTTTCTTTCGCCATCTCTCTCCCTCTCCGTGTGTGCCAGCAGGGAATGACCTAGCAGCTGGGTCCTCTGGAACAGACCAATAAAATACTAAATATCTCCCTGCACATCACCCACACACAGACACAATGCCCCCCTCTTCCCTGGACCATCTGCACGCCAAACCATCCGTCCCTCCCCCCTGACACTCAAGACCCTTGTGAGCTGTAAACAATAGCCAGATATGACAGAGAAACGCTCATGTTGTATCTGCCACTCTAAACCACCACCATGATTAACGACAATATTTGGCCATTTCGAAACCATATTGTTCCCCCGGTTGTAGTGCTCCCTTGTGTCACTTCTAAAAACTAATACAAGTTTTGTGATTTGATAACAAATGTTTTATATTTTGGAGATAATATTATGTGAAATAAATCTGGAATTTTGAGTATCATTTGCAATCATTAAATCGTCATTATCAGATTGTCTGAAATACTTGATTTTACAGGTCATTCAGGGGTCAAATATTTCTAAATTACTCTGAAACCTCATTCTGTGAGTCAGTGCCTTGATTGCCTTTAGTTACCTTAATTACATATCTTAAAAGAAATGTGACATTAGTCAAAAGAGCTTATATTAAATATTCAGTCTCCTCTACTGACCAGTTAAGATGTAAATAAACATATGCATGTTCATAAGACGTAAAACGTATGTAAACATCCGAGATCTTATTAATAAATGGCTCTGTTAAACATTAGTTTCACAGCACCGCAAAATGTATTTTTAAATCCAATTCAGAAGATTCCGTCCGATTCAAACGTTTACACGCTCACTTTTTTTTCCAATAGATCGGATTATTTTCATGTTTACATCACCCCTTTCAGTCTGATCAAAATTTCATTCAGATCGAGTTCAATTGGATTGATTGAGGTGTTTACATGAAGATTGAGACATCAGTCTGGTTACTACTAGATAATTTGAGTGCACGTAACTATTGAGCTGTGGTGTTCATGTGGATGATGCAGGTTCGAGTCTGCATGGCATAATTTTCCAATCCTGTTCCCTTCTTCTGTGCATCCTTTCCCCACAATCGCTATGAATAAAAGCAGCAAAAATGCTCAAAATTGCACGCAGAGACCTCAACCGTGGGCCCAAATCAGCAAACTTCATAGTTTCTGTTTCAAAGACTCCATCCCCACCTCTTTCCCTGTTTTTTCTTCTCCATTTCAGCCTCTCTTTCTGTAATGACCTCCCTGAGGTCCAGTATCGCAGCTCTCTCTCTATTTCCAAGAGTTAAGGGAGGTTCAGCGAATGCACACCCAACGTAATGAGCTCTCCCTGGACACCCAGAATACAAAAAGCCCCTGATATGCTCAGAGAATCTCCCTGGACCACCCTGGATCCAGACCTGTTCTGAGCTCAGGGCCTGCCGTAGGTTCTCTCTAAATACCCTGGGTCGAGGGAGGGAGACCCCTGGGTGGCTTGATATTCTAGCGCTGGGTGTGTTTGTGTGTGTGTTTATGTCTCAGAGTGTGAATGAAATAGGTGAGAGAAAGTGTGTGGTTGGTGCAAAAGGTGTGTTTATGAGGAGACAAATCTTGCCGTGTAAGAAAGGGGGGGGCCGTTTGATTCAATAGAATCTCTTTAACCTTTTTTGACGGCCCCGAACCTCCCCAAGAGCCCCCCTAACTGCCCTTAACCGCCCAATTCCTCTGAGAGAAGGGAGAGACACCCGCTGACCGACACAACACAACCCCTCATCGCACCTTGTACACACACGTTTTTTACACTCCAAATGGAACATAAACCCTACAGAGTACAGCATGCAAGCTGTGATGTTGCTTTTCCTTTTACACACACAGAGTTTATGGCTACTGTTCAGTAAGTCGTAAGTGTGTGTTTGGATCCACGGGCAGCGCGTCACATTTGTGGCAGTAAAGCAAAGCCACTCCTTTTTATATTTGCCCTTCAAAAAATATATAAATAATGGCCTGTGTGTGTGTGTGTGCTCCCTTCAGGTGCACATCCTGTGCTGAACACACACAGCGAAACGAGGAAAGATGGAGAGAAGATGAGCACAGAGCAAAATGAAGGAAGAGCAGGGGGAAAAAACAGAGGTGGGGAGAGGAATGAGAGTGCTCACACACACACACACACACACACACACACACTCCCTCTGCGTGCAACTGCGGTGTAAATGTCATCATGTACACAGTTTATCCTCTGTGTGAGCGAGAGGTGCAGATGAAGGGAGAGAGCGAGAGAGAGGAGCGAGTGAGCTCACTGCAGAGAGGTAGACAGGAGCACACAGCCTCTTACTCTGTGTTTGTTCATTAGTATTCCAGCGCTCACTCCTTCAGATCCTTCCTCACGTCGCTTTTAGCGTCAGCATGGGGAAAACAGACATACACACAAACACGTACACTAGCATTAGAAGGAAAGTAGCTATGCTCAATGTGCTTCACCCACCTACCAAATCATCTCAACCTCTTGTCTTTACAAACAAAACAATAAACCCTACTTGCTGGTTCTGGAAGTTTGCCCAGACTAATTACATGACGTAACATGCTCAAGACGTTTTGATGGATGCTGATTTGTAGAATCACTTAAGTAAAAAGATAGTGGAGTTGGGTTTTTAATCTTGTAATTCTGTATGTTGTTTCAGGGTTAGCATCATCTGAGGTCCTTTGAGGGGTTGGCATCAGTTCTGGATCGAGAGTATTTGTATCTGTAGCTGTTATTACTTGATTAGACTTATTAGTTTTAAGGTATTACAGCCTATTTCTTCTGTAGTCATCACTGAACAAATATGCCATGTTTAGCTAAAATAATTATTTTTTTTAATGGTTATAACATTTATTTAAATATCTTCTAAAAGTCAAAGCCTATACCCTTGTATTGTATAGGCAGTGCTTCGAGATGAAGTGCGGTTGTGCTTCGAGCAACGCGAGTTCGAGTCCCAGCTTTGGGACCTTTCGTGATCTAATAAATACATATTTAAATATCTTCTAATTAAAACAGTAAAGGCTCCTACGCAGTTAAGAAATATGGAAATTGATTCAAGTCATATACAGGAAATGCATGGAAGGCAACAGCAACACTGCTATTTTATGTGTGCTTATTTCATTCTTTTAAACTCATTTTTTATGTAAAACAACATGATTTCCTTTGGCTCATCAGTTTAAAAAGTATTCCACTTAAGTAATTTGCAGGCCTGGATAAGTAGGCTATGGAGAAATGAGAACAGAGTATGGAAAATTATTTGTTTTGACTACTTGGCCTGTTAAGTGTTCTAAAATATAAAATTAATCATTTCTAAAAATACATTTATCATAGAAGTAGAGATATTTCATGACAAACATTTAGTGGCTAAACATTTAGATAATTTACACACGACTGAATTAATTCAAGGCGCACATTTTCATCACGCAGAACTCTTTAAACAAGTCTTTTTTTGAACTTCACTAAACAACTGCATGTGCCACGCAAACCGGCAAAAAACAAAGCAGCAAACATGTAGGCCTAGTAGAATATGTATCTGTATCTAAGTTGATTATTAGCCTACTTCTGACAGAGAGCTGGTTTGGTTTCCGAGAGACTGAGACATGCAGAGACAGCAACGTGGCTGTATGATTGGCGATCGCGCTGTGGCCATTCCATTTATTTATGTATCATATCCTATAGGTTTAAATCATTGCCTTTTAAATACACACAAATAGTAATATTTGTATGATGTATTATTTTAGGTAATATTACTCTTGCCAAGCTCTGATTCATGAGACATGCAACAACAAAATCGGTGTTTGATTGGCACTCTTTTATTTTAATTCATAAAGTTTACATTCTTTCACTTCACACACTCATCATTGTTTTAATTTTGAGGTTTGTGTAAAATATTGCACTGATCCCCTGGATTACCTGTGAAGCTAGCAAACACCTGCTTCAGCCTCAGCCAAACATTTGGGCAGAATTATTCATTATCCGTTATTCGTTTTAAAACCAATTATCCCTGCCTTTCCAAATAAGTTATTCGGCTTTGGATACACCCCTAAACGATCTTTCATACATATTGACTCTACAATTTTAATGATTATTTAATGTTATTGCTACAAATAAAACTCATGAAGGTTTTAAACTGCATTCAGGCAAACCTCATATAAAATGAACAAAAAAAAAACGGACATAATGTTTAGTTAGACCTAAAGTTTACAATAATTTTCTGACGCTGACCTCCATCACCACATACTGGAAAAACTATATACGGGAAGTCCCAGACATTACCTAATCTGTACAAAGTTTTTTTTTTTTTTTTTTTCTCGTTTGGTTGATTTTATGGTCTGATAGGTCCTATTCTTGATCTGAGTCTTAGTTGATCTAAACTGGAACTGGTTTCGGTCTGGCTCTCTTTAGGTCTCTAATGGTCTAATGTTGCCTAGACACTTGACATTAATTATTTTCTTATTGTGTATTGTTCATGAGAATATTCATTAAACATTGCTAAAGTTGTGGAAATGGCCTGGAAGAACTTACAAAAGGCGTAAATGGCATCTAAAAGATACAAGTATATGTTTGCCATTTCAACAGAGTTGTTTTTCAAGTAAATGGCTTGAAAACTTAAAATAACATTTTATGATCCATCTTCATCTAAGGGAAAAGCTGTGTCAAGTTAGACAGTGGTGGCAGTGAATGGTCATTTACCCATTTACTCAGGAGGGAAGAAAATTACTATTTTACACTCAACTGTTGCTTGCTTAATGAAATAAGTGGCCACGTGGAGAAAACCTGAAGGTGACTGCTGGTTAATTTTGTTAAAGACGTTTCAGTAGGTTTGTAAGAGCAGTGCCAATAAAAAGCTTGTCGTTTTATGCTTTTGAGCTACTCTGAAAAGCCTCGAAGCTTTGTGTCCGTTTTAATTCTCAAGATTCATTTCTTGTTTCTGTATTTAAGCAGGAGGTGTAACAGAACTTCTGGTACCTGCAAATTTGGATAGGTTTGGTCTTGAGCTATCTGCAATCCAAAAACCTGGTAACCACACTGACACTCCCACACGGTTCTCTACAGTGTTTAGCTAAACCACAATCAACAAATAGGTAGTTTTCATTATTTCAAAAGAACACCTGTCTTAGGGTTGGGCCAAGATAAAACATCTGTGCCGTTGAAGCAAAATATGTGGATTCATATGGAGCATTAGCGAGATATTGCTTCAGATTTGATCACTGCCTGCTGTGGCTGTCTCAGTTTAGCCAGTGCACTATTTGTCAGTCTGTTGTAGGTGTAGTGTATTATAGTTATTCTGCTGTGGATAGGGTGGTATTATTGGATGGATCTCCACAGTAACGGGGCGGGTGAAACTCAATCGGAGTCTCTCCATGTCGCTCCCTTAGATGGCCACCTGCTGATCCTGACCTTCTGGATGTTTTTTCCCCTCTCCTTTTCTCTCCCTAAGCCCCATCTTCTAACTCTTATATTTTCTGCATTCATTTATCTATCATTCTAGCTGTGATGGATTCAGGAGTCCTTACATGTTCCTATACTGTTATTTTTGGCTTATGTTGTCATTGCGCTGCCTCTTTAAAGCACAATGACAACAGCAAATGAATAGTGTCTATCAACTTTGCGTAACCTGCATATGAGAGCATGTGTATTGTGTGTGCATGTGTATAAATCATAGATGATAGCACTTACGCAAGTGGGGGGCCTGGCTAAGGCGAGATAATAGGAGATTATGTTTATGATGTACTCTGAATATTAACTGCCTCATAACTGACTCATTCTTTCTCTCTATGGAAGATTCAGTATTTATTGCTATATCCTCCAGTACAGTCAGAATCAGCAAGCATAGCCTCGTACCCTGGCTGGGCATAAATATTTAAGGCAAGAAGGAACAGTAAAATCACATGCAGCAAGTAGAGGGATAAAGAGAGGGAGGGAGAGAGAAAACAAAAAGGGCCAATGACAGACACTTGAGGAACGCCATTTCAAACTTTCACCTTCACTATGTGCATATGTGTGTGTGTGTGTCCAGAACTTTGTACTGAGGTAATAACTCTCACCAGGGATCTGAAGAGCCCAGCAGAGTTCAGGCAGGGGTCCATTATACCCTTCACACACACACACGCACAGAATCCAGCAGGCCAATATTATTTGTATCAAACAACTGGTATGTTTTGCCTCTGATGCACAAGTACAGACACACTCCTAATGCACAGCACCAGCAATGAAAACAGATCCCTCTACCATGATTCCTACTCAAGATCTCTCCAGCAGGAAGTATGAGCTAAGAGCCGTCCCCAGGGACGCAGGAAAGAGAAAGAGAGAGGCCTGGAGACTGACACTGCCTGAACAAGATCTATGCTCAAATACACTCTCTTTCCTCTCTTTTTTTCCTTTAACCACCCTCTTTTGTCTTCCTTTGCTTTTATTTTCCATTTCTTTCTCTACTCTAAATAAAGAGTAGTTGGTTACACTGAACACACTCATATCCACTTTGAGCAGAGAAATGCCATTTCCTCTGCTTTATTATTCTCTTTCCCCCCTCTGTGGGAGGCTGGGAGGAAAGTTTGCTTTGAAGAGAGAGGGTTTAACATGTGCGCTAATAAATAGCTGCTTTGCCCCTGGGCAAGATTGCAAGTGCTCAGTTCTCTCTCTTCCATATAGTCTCCAGCATTTTCAGTGACTACAACTTATAACCTCCATTTCAAAATGAGAAGGACAGAGGAGTATGTTTTTTCTTGAAATTTCCTGACAGACCTGATGATTTATGATGATTTGCAATTTCAGCTCTCCAAAGAGTTTGGTTGATATTCTCTCCATCCATCCACTTTTGTAATTCCCACTTTTGTGTCCAAGCAGTGTTTTGTTTTATTAAATACTTTCTTTTTTCATGGGAATGGAAATTTCATCCCTATGACAAATACCCTTGCTGTATGCTTTTTAGTTTCTAATTATCAGTTAACACTATATTTGCTTTTATTAATTTGGCACTTTAAAATGTAAATTAATTAACTGCATATGTCAATATTTGCTGAGAAATGTTACCTAATTAAAATAAATGAAACAACATTACTGTGGGACATAAATAGACATTACAAAATGTGGATTCTGTAATCTGTAATCTTTCCAAGGACTTTTAAAGACTAGCGTTATTTTGGTATACTATACATTATATATTTCTGTTAAGCTTTAATTTATTGTTAGTTTTAGTTGAAAATAGTTTTAGTTAATTATAACAACACTGCTACAAACGTATCTCTGTACCATAGTTGTTATTCATTGCCGCCTGCTCTCAGCAAACACAACTTGATGAAGCATGTAGCCTGTAAGTCAGAGGGCATGATTAAATGTGTCAATTCCTTTAAAACCTGATTTTTTGTAATTAATTGTATTTAATGAAGGTGTTAAACTGACAACCCCAAAAACAAGTTTTACTCCATTTTTTCTAGGGCAATGCCTTGGCATTAAAAGTACATGCATGGTGCTGCCTCCAAAGTATGATTGCCTTGTAAGTCAGACATACAGGAATGTTACTGTGATTCATGCTGAAATCCTGACCGGTCTCGCCTTCACTAAACAAGCAGAGCTGTTGAGCACGGATGACCCTTCACACCTTCCTACAATTCCCAGAAATCAATGCTCGGATGGAGCATCCATTACCATTATTGATGGATGGGACTGAGGCAGTGACTCCTGCCAATGCGAGAGGCCGCAGTGATGTGTAGCTGAGAGCCCGTCTTTGTCTCACTGTCTTTGTCCATCTCTGTTTTTCCCATCCCATTCTGACTTTCTTGCCATCCTTATATTTCTTTCCATATATATCATTTCCTCTGGAGTGTGAATGGAGCACTTTTCTAATAAAGGTAAACTGTAATCCACCACACAGATACATACACTTTCTCTCTCACACATGCACATCTGAGGAAGCACTTGGTTTGCAGACAGCTGCATGTTCACCTGAGGCAGCTGCAGTCCGTTTCTCAGTCTAGAAGTACTCCAGAACTCAAACTCTACATTGTCCCTTGTTAGTGGTATAGACAGAGAGAAGGAGCCGACGAGAGAGTGGAAAGAAATGTCCTTGTATTTCTGTCACTCTCTGAAACCACCAGGGAGCTGGGGAATGAAACGATTCAGCCGAGCAGAGAGCCCTGAGAGGCTGCCGCCCGCCTAGCATCACCGCTAACACCGCGACCAGCATCAGCGCTACCAATTAGCCTGAGCCCACACAGGGAGAGAGAGAGAAACCAGCTGATTTGTTTGTTCCAAAGCACAAACTCTCTCCACCGCAGCGGTTCGTTCGAGAGACTTGGCTGTGAAAATGAATTGCCAAATTAAAGATCTTTACAAATACGAAAAACAAAGACAAAGCATGTTTAAGAAATGTCAACCTAACAATTGCCTTTGGAGAGCTTTGTTTCAGCTAATTGGGAGGGAGAGGGGTGAGAAGAGAGGCTCACATCCTAAGAACGAAATTAAATTAGGTTTAAATCGGCTGAATCGGTGTTCACCCTTTTCGGTTACAGGGTCCAATTACCCGAAACAAACACAGAGGTGCATAACCGTGACAAATGGCTTCAAAACTGGAAAACTGGTCTTGCAACAAATGCAAAGTCACAGAGGGAAGGTAAAAAAAAAAGTGATGACAACTGGCTATTTAGCATTATGGTACAAATACTCACTGAGTGGGGATGTCCTCAGCTGTGTGACATCACTGCTTGTCCACCTGTAGGAGACCAGAAAAAGAAACTGTTTTAATGGCGCACTGGTAACTAAACAGAAACAAAACCGAGGTAAATATCCTAAATGTATCTTTGTAACTTTGTGGCTGAAGTAATACAGTGTTAACCAGTAGCTGCCAATGGTTTCAAGGAAGAAAAACACATGCATACGTACACAAAGACAGAGACAACCACTTTGCACATGCCTACACAAGTAAAGCAAAAACACATGAATGTGTGAATGCTCATACACGCACCCGGTTCCGTCTTTTTTCCTGCTAAACCTGTTGGAATTACAGCAAGGCTTTAAAACCCAGGGTGTGTGGGACGTTTTTTTCCAAGCACACATGCTGTCTTGTGCAGAAAACCAGCCTGCTCCAGTTTTCTCACAGCCTTTGTGTGTGTTTCTGTCTGTTTGTGTGTGTATGTGTGCTTAAGAATTATCAGGAACATCACAGCAGTGAGACAAAAAGGTGAAACAGACGCACAAATCAGATTGGCTTCCAATCTCCTCAATCTGCACAGACAACAAGTTGTACATATGCACACTGCTCCGAAACAAACATTCACAATGAGGTAAAAAAAGCTAAAACAAATTACCACCACAAAACGAACAGCAGACGTGCTCTGAGTAATCTGTGGCTGGGCAGTAAGTTCCTCTTTTTAGTTCTTTAAAACATTTCCATCTGGGCAGAGTTCGATGTCTGGAACAGTTTACCACTGTTTGCTACACAGTGAGCCAGGCTGTGACTGACAGCATTCGCACGTCAATCAAAATCCGACTCATCCGTCTATGGTGGAGGTGCTCCATCACCGCAGTGGCCAAGGACACGTGCGGCGTTAGAGCTGATGTCAGCGGGGGGGAGTTCAGCCATAATGACAGCTCGGAGAGACGAAGTCTGAGATAATGGAGAGCGCGCTGTGGGGTTCATCATTTCCTACACACTACGTTCGTCCTGATCATTACCACAATAATACGGCGCTACTGCCAACGAAAGCCGGGATCTATGCGTAGTGGCTCAAAGTTCGCTCTGCGAGTGCTGAGCTCTCCCCAAACATCTTCATCCATCCTGAGGATCAGCTAATCAAAAACATTTTGATAATACTTTTTTTATTATTGACTTGCCTAGGGGGGAGGAATTTAGATGAAATGATAACGCACCCTCTTTGGACAGACTGCAAACTGTGCGCAGCTGTGAGGATTGTGTGCGAGGAGAAAAGACAGGAGGGGAGGGTTTTTTCCTTTTTGTTCTTTTTGCTCCAGGTTGATACTTCCTGTCGGAGGAGCCGGTCCTTTAGGGAGCACCTTGCCACTACTGCAGACGTTTAGCTCCAGCCCTCAGAGAAACACAGGCAAGTCCCGACAATCTATCTCTCGTGGAATCGTCTCACCCATCCAGTTTCAGGAAACTGATCCCTAAATAGAAGTGATTCATCTTTTTTCATACAATATGAGCACACACAGCACAAAGAGACTTCTCTTTCCTTTTCTCTTGCTTTCTCGTCTCTTTCTTGCTCTCTCTCCCTCTCTTTGCTCTGTATGAATCAGTGTGGCTGCAGGGCAAAGTCTTTTATCGCTGTATAATGCCCAGCTGAAAGCTGACAAAATGGAATCTGTGTGAGTTCTGTGACTGGGAAAAAAACAGCCTTGGACCAGATCTCTTTCTCTCTTGTTGATAATCTTATTCTTTCATCATTAGGCCGGTTGCGGTTTATCCGGGAGAAAAGAAAGGATCAGGAGAACAGATAAAAACAGAGGAAAAAAGGACATAGCCATCCAGAGGGCAAAAGAAAAAAAACTCCTACCTGGAAACACTTCCTCAAAAATGGCCACCAGACAATTAGCTCCATCTGAGAGAGAGAAGGGGGTGCGCTATAACTTAAACTGCCCACACTGGAGGTCATCACTCACACGCTAATGGAAGAACCGTGCTACACACACACAGACACACACACACACACACAAAGAGTCGCTCTCTCTCTCTCACACACAAGGACACAGCAATCGTCTTTGAACGGATTACTAAACACTGCAGTGATTTGACTTTACATTTGTGGTAAAAGTTCATCTGTGCAAAACACAGCACCTCGTGACAATAAGGCCAAATTAATATTCAACCCATTTCCTATGCTCGATTTTCTTCACCTTTGAAGTCTGGTGGAAATGAAGACCAGATGGTAGCAAAAGGAAGAACAAGAGTGAGCAAAAGAGAGAGAGAGAAAAAAAACACTTATGTGTCTCCACATGAAATGGAGTGTTTTTTAAACAAAGGTAAAACATGTGGGAAAGTTTCTGAAGCTCTGCAGTCATCTCCAGACACGGCAGGAACAGAAAACATGTTTTAGGCACTCCCAGCTACGAAAACAAACAAACTAATGGGAAAATGATCAGAGGCTTTACTTTAGGTTAGCCTTTAAGTGAAATCCAGTAAAATGCATGTGAAATGCAAAGCCTTAAAAAGAGCTTTGGAGAACACGCACTTGAAATGTTTGTTCACAAGTCAGTCAAAGGAATCTCATGCATGTTGTGTTTCAAAAACGTTTCAATGAGTCTGAGAAATTTCTCACACACACTTTTAATTGTCTCTCTGTCAGATGACAAATGTATAACTGTAGGATGCTGAAGGAAATCCGAGAAAAAAAATGGATAATGTAACGACAAGTTTACATAAACCTTAGAAACTACAATGTGTTTGTTCTGTATATTCTACTCTATATTCTATATCCTGTTCTTAATATCATCTGTTGACTCGTCAAGCCACAACGGATAGTTTTCACATTGCAGAACAACCCAGAGACTTATGTACAACTATTAAAGGTTAACAGTTGCTTGTTGAGGCAACATATGGTATTATGAAACAAGGTAAACATTTGAGTAAATTCAGTTATTTTGTTGTGTGAAACCTCTCTCTCTTTTTTAATGATGAACACAAATTGCATTTCAAATTCTGCAAGTACTATGTAAATAAAAGCAGAACTTTATAATACTAAATCTAATTACATTTTATTAAGCAACAAAGAGAAAGCAAGACCCTGTCATTTTAACAGTGTCCAAATATTAGTTTAAACTCTTTGAGGCCATTTTAAGTATCAACAACAAAGATAACAGCCTTACATGTGACCATATTATTTGAACAACATGAACCCTTAATGGAGGGCCCTGAACAATAACACTGACAGTCAAAAGAAGCCGATCACAGATTAAATGCTGTCCACGAATTAATGGCGTTTTTCCACTGCGTGGTAAGACTCGGCTCTGTACGGCACAGCTCGACTTGGTTTGCATTTCCACTTAAGTACTGCTTTAGAGTGGGCAGGATTGTTCACGTCATTATTGTTGCCAACCCTCTACATTGCGAGTAAATCACTACGTATAAACTCTCAGATTTTAGTCGCCAGTATGTGAGTTGGAGGCTAAAGTATAAGTTTAGCTCAGATATATTTTTACTCGCCGAACACTCTCTTACTGAGCGCTTCAGAGTTTATCTCTACATCAAGCGATCTGTGATATTTTTCAGTTCATCTCAATGGAGTGCCTGCATTTGACGTACCGTAAACTCTACTGTAAAGGCGCACCACTCGCCGTCGCTTTGGTGAGAGCAGAGAGAGCGAGAGAGTCTTACATACATGCAGAATTGATGCACTACATGTAAACAATATACTTTTTTGTTTTTTCCTGTTAAAATAACAGAGTTCTTATGATTTTTTTTTACTTTTAAGAACTGTCAGGTTTTCAGGTAGTGGTAATGCTGCACTCTGGCCAAACGGTGATCAGCAGAGTTTACACTTCACGGTTATGTAACAGTACGGTTCACTTGGAACCTCAACCGAGGTGGTACTAAAAAAAAGGTGACAGGTACCAGGTGTTGTACCCAGTGGAAAACCCCTCAAAAGTTAACCGTACCGTGTCGTACCATGCAGCGGAAACGCACTATAAGTTAAGTGCTAAAAAACGCAAAGCAGCAGAATCCAGTGTAATCAAACAGGCCTTGAGATTTCTCTGCATGAAGGTCAATCCTGCTGCCTATGCAGCTGTCACGCCTTCCTCTCAAACACATGCACACATCCGAACAAACACACTGACACACAAACCAACCACAAAGTCATCTTTCATCCCTAAGCTCAACACACCCAGCGTGAAAGCTCTCGCCATCAACCTGACATCAATCCAGTAAAGCAGCAACAATGACAAAAAAAGCCTACTATTTTAAACAAATATAAAATATGTGTGTCCAACAAATATTACAGTATATTAAGATCATGATATTGCTTGGTCTGAAGTGTGCTGGGGAAGATGATTGGTGTTGTTGCAGCAGGTTGGTTGAAGGAAGTCCACTACTACTTGTCCTGGTAAATCTTTTGACATCATTCAATCATCCTCATGTTATTTCAAAGCTGTGTGCCTTGATTCTCCAGTGGAGCCATAATCTGATAAATGTCACAGTTTAGCCAATGCCAATGGACACCAATAACATTCTTCAAAATATATTTTTCTGCAGAAGACAATCAGTCAGATTTGGAACAGCATAAGTAAATGATAAATGATGACAAAATATTTGAGTGGACCATCCCTTGGTATTGGTTGAATTGTAATGGTGGGGTCACAGTAATTTGCTGAGAATGCAGTGATGGGTTATGGTAGTGTGTTGAGCTATGGTGTGGTGGTCTGTTGGACGTCTAGTGTTGGGTTAAGGTGGAGTTGGGGTAGATGTTCAGTCAAGCGGCATGCTGAACTGTAGTGTGGGTTGTGGTAGTGGCTTAAGCTGTTGTGTTGGGTCATGGACATTTGAACTCTGTCAGTACCTCAAACAGGATGAGGCAGTTTAATATCAGGGATTTGTCATATTGTGTCCTACAGAATCACTGATTGATTATAATGATTATGTATTTTGTGTATATCTGCCACTGTTACAGCCCTAGTTACATGTTAAGCTACAGTATTAGGTTGTATTGTTTTTTGAGCTGCAATGTTGAAGGTGTGGTGATCTGCTGGGTCATGGTGGTTAATTGAGTGCTGAGATGCAGTGTTGAGTTGTGGTGGTGTGTTAAGAATGTTTTTGGGATGTTCAGCTATAATTCCGGGTCATCTGGTAGCTGTTGAGTTGGATTGTAATGATCTAAGATAAATTGTAGGGTTGTGTGGTGGTTTAGGTTGGTGGTGGTGGTGCACTGAGCATTGTGTTGGGCTTTTATGTTGTATTTTGATAGTATGTTGAGAGGTAGCATTAGGTTGTGTGGTGGTTTGTTATATTGTTATATTAGAGTTATATTATTGGGATGTTAAGTAAAGTTTCGTGTTGAGCGGTTTTGTTGAGATGTGTTTGAGCTATAACATTGAAGTCCAGGTGATGGCTGAATAGATGACTGAAGGAAGTGAAGATGAGCTCTATACTGAATGCATTGTTTTCATGAAAGATGCTGTTGCTCCTGCTGCACGCTTAAATTAGCTGGCAGTGTTTGGATTACACCAGGGAGCTCTCACACAGGATTTATTCTAGCCTGCAGGAGCAAAGGATATTTCCATCTCTACACGCACACACAAACACACATTGATGCACAGTCATCTGTATGCATGTGCACACACACACACTAACACACACTCAGATAAGAGCACAAAACAAGGCTTTCGGTTATGGAGGCGCTCACACACATACACTGTGGTCAAATAAGGATGCACTGCTCACTCTACCATTCATTTCATCCTTCGCCCGTGAATGCGTCTATATGATCCTTTGCCATCGGAACAAACATACAGATGCACTTCCACGCAAACAGACACAAACGAACATTCGAAGGACTCAACAAGAGGCTCTTCATGGCCTCTGGATTAGGCTTCTTCTAGTGCTATTGCCAAGTTTATTGACTGCTCATATTACAGACGGGTTTCACAGCTTGCAGAGATAATACAGAGATAGAAACTGAGAGAAAGAGAGAACACTTGCAGTGTTTTTCCTCTCATTTTGAGTGTCACGTGAAACAACCACACCGCAGTCTGTTTCACTGAACAATCTGATGACACAAACACTCTTATCCTAAACAACCTGCAGTCCTTAACCTTACCTCTTTAACTGATTACATTAAACAAAGAACCACTCGTCCATTCCAACTTTAAACAAAGCAGCCTAAGCCTAATTTCTAATGACCGATAACAGACGCCCCCCCTCAAACCACACACACACACATTTGTTGCGGGTCGGCGAGCATGAGGCCTACTGAAGCGCCTAATCTCGCGTCTGTAGGCTCCAGGAACACGCCATGATGCACCTTCACGTGAATGCAGATTAGAACCCTTAATCCAGCTCTCTCAATCTGGAGATCTTTTTATAAAACCTCACTGCTAATCTAACAGTGGTTTGTTTACAGTTCAAGACCTAGATTAAACCAGGCTAGATTATTATACTAAAAAAAAAAAAAAAAATGCTGCCACTAAACTGCTCTATTAACCAGAGATCACATATAAGATTATGTAAAAAGCTTGTGTAGAACTTTACGCAAAACAAAAAGGGCTTTGTTTTCTAAACTATATTACGGTGTCTGCTGAAACGATTCTATTTTCAATCAATTTTCTGTCTCTCTGTCTCCATCTCATCCCTGTCATTTCAGGGCCTTTCTGTGCAAATTTAAAATTTAGAAATTCGAGGTACTCTTTGCCAGCGCAGCTAAAATGAAAAGGCTTTGTGGTGGCAGTGACCAGATTTTAAATGCAGCGAGATCAATAAATAAGAGGGGGCTGCTTGAGCACTATCTCTGAATGTCTTTGAGTGTGTATGTGTGTGTGAGGGTCAAACACTGCATGTCCTGCAGTCAGCTGTCACAGTGCAGTAGATTCTCTCCCATCCCACAGCTCTTGCCAAATCCCCCCTCAGTCTCCCTTCTGCCCTCTCCTACAAGAGGAGCATCATTCCTGCCATTCCTGAAATCATGGCTATTTCTACTCTGGATGCAAATATAGAGATAAGCACTAGAACAAATAGACGAAACTACTGGCATTTCAAACACGGGCTCCATTATCTCAGCAGGGGGAATGGAGCACCGCAGTGGCAAACCACGGCACAGGCAACATGACAGTCTCCTGGAGGGCAAACAACACTGGAGACACAACCGAGGCAGGGTGAAAAAACAGCCCTCATCACTCCAGAATTCTCCTCTGCCCGGAATCACTAATGCACTCAAACCCTCATTGAGGAGCTGAGGGAGATAGATAGAAAGAAAGGGTGGGTGCAGATGGAAAGCAGAAAAACAGGCACACAGAAAGGTTTCAGAATGACGACCTTCAGGTGTCGGGCACAAGATCAGCCTCGTTGATTAACAGCAGAGGCGGCCGGAAAGATACACATGCAATCTGCAAACACTTCCCGAATTACTGTGAAGTTGCAGCAAAGGAGATTTTTCTTTCTCAAGTCTCAATACGAAGCCTTTCTTGAGGGACAAATCAACCCTTTCACCTTGTCTGTGAAAAACAAGCATTCAGACAGCCCAACAAAAATAACCTTGAGTTTCATCAACGATATTCTCACATTAAATGATAAACAGAGGCCCGAGGGAAACTGAACCAAAAAGCAGCTAATTGCTTGCCTCTGAAATTTTGGCCCCTGTCCCTTCTCTGTGTTTATCTGAAAACAGAACCAGTTTGGTATGACCAGCTTCAGCTGCTGGTAGGAAAGCCCATTCATTTAACCGTCCACATGAATGTCTCCAGCTACTCTGCTTCGTTAAGACGGACCAGCAGGCTAAAGGTAAAGAAGCTCATGTTTGCGACACAATTATCAAGTCTGCTGCAACAGACTTGTGCTTCTGCTGACACAAACAGTTGTCTCCCGAGCGCTAATGTTCGCACTAAACAGCAACCCACATAACCTGCTATTATGTAAGAGCCAACTGTTGAGAGGAAATTCTACAATCAAAGCTGTTGGCTAACGACAAAATAAATCATTAGCCAAGTAAGTCAAGATAGAGATGCACTTATCCATGATACTGCTTAACGTCATGCCAACTGTCGTCTCACAGAACAGCACGGGGAAGAGTATCTGTCAGTATTTACAAGGTGATTTGCCAAGTTGTTAGGAGTACAAGGACACAACCTGCTCAGAAAACAAATTCACCGCTGACCTTCCAGCATTGAGTATTGGGTGCTGATACATTTGGCCGTTACTGGCCACACACATGGAACAACACAGCTTGTAATATCAAGCTTATGCTTATATACACGTCGCCAAAAAACCATATCGGCCAATAAAAGTAATTTATTTCACTATTAGCAGATTGTTCAACATCAGCCGATGATCAGTTCCGATTATATCCTGTCAATCAAAAGACGGCAGAAAAACATGTCATACTGCAACTCATACTGTGTGTGAAGAAAATCTCGCTGTTGAATATAGGTCAGTCAGAATTAACATGAAAAAATTAATAGTTAAAATTAGTGACATTAAAGCAGACTTTATTTGACCCTACGAATCAGTGTAGTTCAAGCCAGGGTTGCCAGATCTGCAGTTTTTCTCTACACCAAACATTATTTGTAGCACGCCTCCCATCCAATAATCGCAAAGAGCTTTGTGCTTTCTTACTTCTGATAAGAAACAAAGTCTCAGCTTTCAAACCCTGTATATTCTATCACGAAATTCAAACAGTGAAAGCCATTTTGAGAGTTTTAAATGTGACGTGACAGATCACTGTAGCACCTCAGTTCAAGCAGCAGTGCGGATCGCGAGTCACTTCCACTTTATTAAGTTATATAGCAGAAAATAAACATGTATGCACATCAGAAGGTATGTTGAAAGATACATTATAGCTTACCAAAATGTATCATGTCTTATGTAATCACTCAATCAGTTTCAACCGTGGAAAGATGCCAATAAAACAGTATGTCACTTGTGAACAGTATGCCACATAACATGGAATTTAGCTCAGCAAAGTTATCCACTGTTCACAGTTCATTAATTAGCTATAAAACAACACAAAAGAGGAGTTTTTTTACTTAATTATATAAGGATGTTTGAATAAATCTGGCATGGAGAATTTGAATTTTTATTTGAGTGTAATTATCATATCTGAAAATAAATAACAGTTCAATATTATAGCTATTTAATTCATTTTAACATTTAATTTTATAGTAATGATAACTTTTTTAATTTATTAATCTAACTTTATATATACAATTTAAATCATAGCAAAGGTTTTAAATAATCTGAATTGGGTTTTATGATGCTAAAAAAATAAAGAGGAAAAAGGGTTCATTTACCAAACATAACCAAGGCATAAGTAATCTTCTGGAAAGAGTGTCATGTAAGTTGTTAAAGTGAGAACACCATGTTATACACTGCAGTTGACTATATTATCATCTAATCCAATAAGTAGAACGAAAGCCCATAGATCCATGTAGACTATGGCGATACAGGCAGGGCTGTGTGTTAATTGCTCTCTAGTCATTCATATGTAACAGCATGAGTGGAACATCCAATAAATTCAAATCATCTTTAAATTAACCGAACTGATCAGTGCACGTTTTGAAAGAAGTGTTATGATAAACCCAAACCCATGTGAATTTGGGATTGTCTGCGCTAAACGTAATTCGACAGCTCCTGCACTCGAGACCCATTTCTTACAGCCCACATTTCTCATAATCAGCTCATTACGCCACAATCATTTGTTGTTGTAGGCACAACAAAGACATGCAAACAGAGCTTAAACAAGATCCTTCTAAAGATCCCAAATTAAACTAATTCCTAGATACGAACATCTTCTCACAAGCCTAACCCATATCCTGTCTGGAAAACAACAAACATCCTGGACAGAAACGTGTGGCTGACACTCTAACCCCAAGCAAAGTTCTTTTCTCTCTCTCTCTCTTCGCAGCTACAGACATCCAGTGGTCTGGGTGTGCTTGAGAGAGCACAGTGTGAGATCCCTTCAAACCCCAACAGCACAAACAGGCCCTGACAGATTTGCTCTCCCTAATTCGTGGTAAGAAAAACAGCACAAGTATATAAGAGAATTCTATGTGCTCCAAATAAGCACAAACACTCACACAAAGAAAGAAAGAAAAAACCTTCAACAATAGTCGTTTCTAATGGAAGAAGAGAGTGGGTGAGACTGTTCCGTTTCAATTCACTGATACCGCTAATGGCTTCTTAGCAGTTCCATGAAATCAAGCAGCTGTCAAGGCGATGCATCGGGAACAGGGAAGAAGAGGCGGCATTCCCACAAGAGAAAAGCATCTCGTCAGAATGTTTGGCTAAACATCTGCTCCCCTGCTCTCATGGCTTTAGCAGAAGCACATACTCAGACAAAGAGATGGGAGGTGGAAACTCTGACTTCTCCATCTGAGGCATTCTGTAAAACAACAGTCTACTCCATGCATAGTGACTAGGGCACTTGGCTACGTGAGACAGAGCCCTACTGATACAAAACAGACAATCCAGGCATTTAACCAGCCTATGGTGAACCACTAATTGTAAAAAGTCCATGACATGTATAACAGAAACTTTCTAATATGTAACACTTGCTTTTTGTGAAGGTTGAGAGGACTGTTCATTCACAAACCACTACTTTACTTATTACCATCTTTACTTACTTCTTACATATTAGTTCAACTTTAAGTAAAACTCTGTGTGTCCATGCACAAATAAAACACACAGGCTGTATAAAAAAGTGCATAGGCACATCAGAAGCTAACTAGAACATCCGATGTCTTCTAAATGAGGAAATGACTGTACAGTGAAGCCATAATTATTAACCTCGTGAGCCATAAATTCATATGACAAACTCAAATATGTCTGATTGCCTAATTCTGAAAGGATCAAAATATGATTGTGGTCATTCGAGGAAAAAAAAAATCTCTGAAATCTTAGGTCACTGATTCACATTACAGCACATTCTTAAATAATCCTTCATGGGAATTATGATTTTTTTTTTAAACTACACATACAAAGAAAAAAATCTAAAATTTTAACAAAGCCAAGACAATAAACAGTTCACCTCACTAAATGGCATCATTAGTGTGCTGATGTCATTCATTCCACCTGTAAACATTGAATCATTAAACATCGCGTAAGATTCACGAGATCACATCAAAATGCTTGTTTTTATTCACCCGGAGTCATCCCGACCCCAAAACTAACCGAAAAACAGAGTTTTACAGCAATGTCGAGCGAGATAACAAATTCGACGCTTTCTTGGCAAAACATCGCATTTTACTTAAACTTCACATGACGTCACCGCCACCACATAAGACATTTCTAAACTTTCTGCCTGTATCGACTTGTGCAGGTCGAGTCCAAAGAAAACACAGATCCGCCGGTTCAAATTAACCAAGATGGCGTGAGGCTTGTTGTTTAGAGGGCAGAAAAAATGGAGGATATTGTAATATACACAAAGGGATAAATTTCAACAACTCGGCCAGGCGGCAGCTGCTGCTCTTTAAGGAAGCAACAAAGATAAGAGCAACGCGAAGCTCCAACTCTACACCAGCGACCCACTCAAACCGAGCAGGCGATTTCCCCATCGACAATACCAAACTGTGTGCTTTTAACAGTTTTTATCAAAAGGAATTGTAAAGTAAATGCTTTTAATCATGTTGTCTCAATGAAGAGCTGTTAGCTTTTGCCATCATCTGAGAGACGGACATTAAACAGACCAAAGGTAGCGTCAGCTCCTCCAAGTGACTCTCCCGCATCGCCCTCTTCAAATAAGCCCTATAAAACCAAATATTAATATTTTACGTACCAAAATGAACGACGGGGAAGCGCTTGCCCTTCTGAAACATGTTTGGACACATTGAGGAATGTTTACCAACAGTTTACATTTAAAAAACGTAACAGTTACTGCGCACGCGAGAGGGCACAAAGGCAGATTCCTATTATGAAGTCACAACCACCGCGCGCAACATTTGTGTCCACTCGTAAAGTTTTGCGATATTCGGCGTCGCAACGGAATATTTCTCTGGGTTGGCTTTTCCCGAAAACGCCGATGAAATGGTTTTGACAAGTTTTGCGCTTTTTGCGCTCGAGGCACACGCGTAGCCATCCTAAAGAAACTATCGAGTTAGCTGCTCTCGCTAAGAAATCAAGCCAGCCCGCGACACAACATTGATTCTCCAATGAAATAACCAATCCAGCTCCCAATAAATTCAAAACTTACCCTTAGTTTTGACACTTCGTGTAATTCCGCCTCGATCGGGTTCGAAGTATCACTTCAGGTAACGTTGCTCTTTGTTTTCCTTTTTCGATTTGCTTTTGGAAGAGGCCGGTGTAGCAGGAGATGATGAAGAAGGGAATTGGGCAGTAATTGAGTCTCAGTGTGTGAGTGAGTGACTGTGTGTGTGTGTGTGTGTGTTAGTTACGAACGGCAGATTGAAGGAGAGTCCTTTCAAGGTTTATTCTGCCTCACTTCAAGGAATCAAAGTGACGTCAGCGGACAATACTTAGACGATAAAACTTTTATTCGCGAGGAAGAGGCAAAAGTGCCCTAGTCATGCACATTGCACGCTGTATTTTTAGCATCGTTTACTATTTACAAAACATCTGTCAATGACTAAGAGTAAAAAAAATAAAATAATAATAAGGCTGTTGTTGACGCTTTAAGGTTGTGTTATGTCATTTTTTTATACATTTATTTTTTGAAGACGATTGCAGAAATGTTTGGATTTTAATCCATATTTGCATCATTTTCTAAGTATTATTTTGAAAAGCCTGGAAAAATAAATAAATTATATATATATATATATATATATATATATATATATATATATATATATGGTCAATAATCAAAATTGGCATGTACTGAATAAAAGTTACAAGGCAGCACATTTTAATGAGATTGTGTTTGCAAATGATTGTGAAGGCATTATGCTGTACAATAGCAGTGGAAATCTGATAATATGGCATCCAGTAAAATGGAAATGTAATTCTAAGATTGGTTACTTGTCATTCAGAAGCTGTCAGATAAACCACAAGACAGCGATGCATGATCAAACTTGATTGCATTTGTCTCCAGTTACCTCAATAGCTAAATTCAGGGATTATGGATTACCCCGGCTAATCTGACCCTGTTTCCCCTCAGATCATCGGGGGAGTGAGACAAGGTGATAACATTATGATCTGACAACAGAATTTCTGTAATCCAAAAGATAGTGGCATCGTTTGAGCTGATGTCGTCTCATGTTGAAAAGAGAAAAAAGAGGATCTGCCCCCGTGACACTCAGGAGGAACAGAAAATAAAAGGCAGAATAATTGGAACTGTTACTTTTTGTATGACGCTCATTGATTTCTAATTTGAATCACACTTGCGGGCAAAGCGAGAGGCGGCAGAATGGCCCTTTGCAGCGGGAGCCGAGCTGGGCACCATGAGGCAGACAGCCATCTGTGCCTAATTGTGTGCTTTTTCTCCCTGCCGCTGCACTCACAATCAGCAACAGGCTGAGGGGGGCCCTCTGACCTAGACTGGGCAAGGGGGTGGCATGGGGTGAGGGATGAAGGGGGTGGGAGATTATTTCAATAAGCAAGAAAACAACAAGTGGGGGCGAGGAGGGACACGCTGCCACTCCTCAGTGGGAGAAGAGAGGAGCAACTCTTTGGAGTTTAGCTTGATGCTTCAGGTTGTGAGAGACTTGCATGTGTTGAGGTTTTACTTTGTGTGATAAGAGGAAAGATACTTTTCTCACTGAGACAATATGCTTATATATAATGTGTATAATATAATTTTCATTTAAATATTTTAATACAATTTTGTGGGTGTACGATGCATAATTGTTTTCTTTTATATATTATAATATTTATTGTATTAAATTAAAATGTATTTATTTTTGAGTTTCAGTTTTCAGTTTTGGTTTCTCTTTTTTGTAAGTATCACTAATTATGAGCAGTGTTATTTTAGTGTCATTGAGAAACTATTATAGTTTTTATTATAATATTTTGCTATTATCAGAATATTTTGATTTGAGCTTATTTTTAGTAATTTTAGTCTCAATGTGTGCATTTTTATTTCAGTTTCATGTTAAACTAAAATAAAATATTAATATAGAATCTTAAAATAGAAATGTTGATGAAATAAAAGTTTTTTTTAATTGTATTTCAGTTAACATTTATTTCAATTAAAAAAAATGTTTTTCATGGTTTTAATTTTAGTTTCAGACTTAGGGGTGTGCCATATGACGATATTTGATAGTGGACGATATTTGATCGTGGACGATAAAAATGTCTCCACGATCTCCTTTTGAAGAAAAATCATAGTATCGTCGTTATACAGCGCACATTCTATCAGCTGCAGTGCTGGAGCTTCCGTCATATACTGTAATGTTAGAACGCCGCATGCATTCACAGCAGTGTTAATTCAGTGGTAGAGTTAATCTCTCATTATTTGCATGTGTTTTTAAATGTTACATTCGCACCCTGGATACTGGTCTGACCTGTGCTTTTTCTGAGCACCGCATACACCCGAAGTGCACACGCTAAAGCCTGTCAAACAGCGCCGGTTTATAAAACTAATTTATCTTTTGCGCTAATACTGTCAAAACACACAAGGTTTACATGTAGACTCAGTTGGTTATGCCTAAAATTCAAGTAAACAGTTGATACACGTATACATGCCTGTATATTAAATGCATGCAGTTCTTAAAGGGACAGTAGGCCTATTAAACATGCTGCCTATTGTCAAGGAATAGATCACCCTAAAATTTAATTTCTGTCATTATTTACTCACGGTCACATTATCCCAAACCTGTATTAATTTCTTTCTTGTGCTGAACACAAAAGAAGATGTGTGTAACCAAACAGTTGCTGGTCTACATTGAATTGACTATGGAAGTCACAGTGGAGCAGCAACTGTTTGGTTTTCCACGTTCCTCAAAATAGCATTTATGTCCAGGAGAAGACGGAAACTCATTCAGGTTTAATACCACTTTTAAGTGAGTAGCCTAAATGGTGGTATACAAAATAAAACACTATGACAGAATTGACAGACAGCTGACAGAATTTTTATTTTTGGGTGAACTATTTATTTAACGTTAATAAAACAACAAAAAGCTAAGAGAAAAATCACTCACTGCTCTTGACTGAAGAATAATTCCTGATAATTCACCTTTTGTACCTGAAAATAAAGCACTGTTTGTTTTATTTGTATATTATGTGTAGTTGTAATGTGTATCTTTGTCAAATATTATCGACACCCTCTTTGGCCTAAATATCTGCCTTTTTGTTACCTTGAAGGGCTTTGTCTTTATAATAGGGAAATTAGTTTGGCTGTAATGCTCAGACACCTTGCAAAATAGAAAAACCAACATGACAAAGAAATTGTGATAAAATCGTGATATGGTATTTTTTCCATATCACCCACCCCTAGTTTCAGTTTTAGTTTAGGTTAACTATAAAACCCTGATAATGACTCATGTTAATGCTAAAAAGAAAGAGTGGATAACTAGCGTTAATGCATGTAACAACTATTGCAAACTGTCAAGCACATTTTAATAATTTAAGTTTACATTGTAGCCAGATACTACTAGTGTTATAGTCAACCGGTTAGCTAATTCCGATTGCAGTTGCAGACCGTTTGTGACTTTATTGCTAAATACCACTTCTGTAATTTGAATGTGCGTGTAATGAAACAAAATTTGAAATTGTTCAAAGGAGAACCAGCCACTTGTCTTTTTGGAAGCATCAAAGCGTATAGAGGGGACACACATTCATTTACCATTTTATGCATGTGTTCATTGATCTTCTCTGACCCCCTCCTCACCTGTAGAGATGAAGCTGGGTGAAAAGGGATGCTTATGGTGGGACTCAGAGAGCCAGGCAGACCTCCAGGGATCAGCGCTCTGGAGAGTGGGAGGACAAGATGAGACGATCGTGTGCAAGAAGTGCGTCTTAACATGTGTGCATACGGTCCATGTGCCTATGTTTATCTGTGATCATCAGACCACCCTGGCCACAGTAAAAAAGCCATAATTGTGTGCATATATGTCTGTGTGTGTGCACACATGATGGCAATATTCTTCCTTCTGAGTGACTATGTTTATAACCTCCTCCCCTCTTCCAGCAGAGGCACACCGGGGTTTGTAATTGTGTTGGTGGTTCTTCATTAGAGCCTGTGTGTGTGTGTGTGTGTGTGTTTGTTGGGGGTTGTGGCGTGGGTGGGTGGGTGAAGAGCTGAGGCTCTTAGGACTATGAGCTGCGTCATTAACGGAGGCTGGGCCTCTCTGCGTGCAGCCAGAATGTCAGCCGTACCTCGGTCATTTGAAACATAATAAGCACAAGTACAATGAGTGCAATGCAAGCCTGCAGGGGGAGGGGGGAAGTGGAGAGAACACAGCCTGTCTCTTCCATTGGGCTGTTTTTTTTTTTTTTTTCTTAAGAGGCTTGATTGGAAGATATAATAACCTAGTGAATAATAACTGGTAAAGATGATCTCCCCCAAGACTGATGGAGACCAAATTAATGTGGCGATTTGGATTTAATTGTTATTTTTCTATTAGGGTGCATAAAGACAGAGGAGATGTCCATCTAGAGCGGGAGCTGTGCTTGCAGCTATTGATTTTTTTTTTCCTTCTCTTTTCTTTCTCACCCCTCTCTCTTTCTCTCTCCAACACAGATTTTAATCATCTCCGAACACCACATTCCCTAATACCATTAACAACACTAACCTTCCAGCGCCACAAAAGCGTTTAATTTCCAATGACACAAATTTCTCTCCAAGAGACTCAAATAGTGTCTTAACGCAGTTCGGTGGCCTTAAGGTTTTGCTTTCTGGAATAATTGAATTGTGATCCTCTCACTTAGTCTTGCATAAAATCACTAGCCAAAGAGCTAATCAGTGCAAAAGAGACAATAGTTTCCTCAGTTTGCCTTATTAGCCTGTTTTAAAAGAGTAAAGAGCGGTTTTCTCGCGACTGACTTTGTAACAATTGATGCTCACGTCAGAAACTGATAATTAGAGTAAAATCGCCTCGAACACTAATGTGAACAGAAATGTTTCTGTTATGTATTTAAGCTGTTTGTTCCAATGCTGTTTGTATCCATAAATAAAAGATGACCTTTAAATGTTTACATAATTTATACAGCCATAAATTCTTAATATATCTGACTCCAATGAGAGAGCATGCTGCTTGATTATGGTTCATAGTTGAGTTAAAATACAGACTGTCTGGGGTGATATATACACACACCTGTATTTGAGTCGGCAATTAAACCATTTTTATATCTGACTGGGGCAGAGGCTGTCTCCTCTACCTACTCAATGATTAAGCATATATTTAGAGCAGTTTTAAGACTGGGAAAGTGTTTAGTTATATTTAGAATACAAAAACTCTCATTTTGGCTTTTAAAACGAACATATATTAAAGTGCAGGTTACAAATTATTACATCATTATCAGGATGTAAAAACAAATCAAACTAAATGAAAGAAATTACTTTGCAGTTAGCTGGTAAGTTGATCAGAAACTGCACCATTTTTTTTACATTTTAATTAATTTAATGTTAATCTGACCTTGCTGATGTAAGTTTGTGATTCAAATGAAATCTTTACATTGGTGAAATATTTATTTAGGACAGAATGAGTTTTTTTCCCCTCTCTCTATTCCATGTGGAATATTCCCTGCATTAATCACCCAAACCAACAAATATGTCAAGAAAATCACTTTTGTGACAGGTGCAGTTTGACAGCTGCAACACAATAACCTGCGTTGTATAGAAAGAAAACACACACACACACACACACACACACACACAAAAATAATAATAATAATAATAATTTTTATTTATATATATATATATATATATATATATATATATATATATATATATATATATATATATATATATATATATAATTAAAAACAAAAAATAATGCAAGATAAGGTTTCAATGTCAGCCAAATATATTTTCTCCATTGGAAATAAATACATTTTGCACCCTAGTCATGATTATTAGTGTGTATAGTGATCATACTGGCTGCACATAAGCTGACCTTTGACCTCTGGATGTAATGTTTCTGCAAAGGCATGCGAACAGATGCTAACCTGATTTTTTTTCCACTGTTTACTGTAGGTGCATCATCCCTATGTGAGGAAAGTCTAGTTAATATGGCGGCGATGAGGTAAACAGGAAGTGATGGAGTGGCAGACCCACAGGGGATAACCACATGAGGGGTGACAGACCACTGACATCAGCCCTTGTTCTCTTTCTCGCTCGCTCACTTACTCAACACCCCCCCCCCCCCACCCCCTACACTCATTTCCAGGAAGGGGTCATTAATGTGGGAGAAAAAACGAATCCAGTCATGGCTTTAAAATGGAGTATCTTGTCATAGAGATGCAATCATTCCTAACGGGTCTGAGTCAGGCTGCAGATCTCACAGGAGAACAGCACAATGAAGCTTTTAATTCCTCCATTAAGGAGACAAAATACATCATTTTATTATTAAAGCATGGTTTGTAGGGGAAAAAACAGCTCCCTTAAGTGGTAGCAGGGTTCATCTTAAACTGACCAATAAACCGAGAAAATTATCCACTTTTCGTTCTCTTCAACATACTCTTATAAAACTACAGCAGTAACATCTAGCAGATCTAACATCCGTACAGTAGTTAAATGTTCACATTTAACAGTCGTAATTGACATTTTCCCTCGCTCCCTTCAGCAATGATATATCAAAGAGTGCATCAGCCGCCGGAGGAGGAGAGAAAACATTAGGAGGATTAATAAAGGGGGGGAGGAAAATAGATTGAGCGTTCACCAAGACCAGTAAAATAGGATCTGTCAAGCAACCCTGCAACATCCATCCTGTGGAGAGAGAGAAAAAAAAGACAGAGGTACATTTTCATGGATGGAAGGAAGGAAAAACAGAGGACAAGCCCGTGCAGCTGATCAATTTCCCTAGATTAGCTTTCAGCGGCTGTGCCTGCTTCCATTTGTAAAGATAATATTATTTAATAACCCTTTTGGGTGACTATTTAAATTATCATACTGCCTACAGTGCAAGGCGCTAATGGAAATATTTAACATAAATTCCCTTTAAAAAATGACGCCTTAAACAACAGTTGTAAGAATTATTCTGAAATTAAAGGAGTGTGCATAAATGATTCTCCCTGGCCTTGATGTGTTGTTCTCAATTACATTTTGCTGAACTGGAACGATGCTAGCACGGTGCTTTATCGTGCATATATATGCGCTGTTACAAATGTCATATGGAAGCTATTTATGGCCACAAGCATTGGTGCCAAGGGCATAGAAAACAGGGATGTTATTGAATAAATTCAGCAGTACAACGATAGATTAGGTAGAGCCCTGCCTTCGCGAAGTTCCACCTGAGAAATGATAGCTTGGCTTTTGTTGTGCGCCTTCAAAGACAGACATCTGAAAGTCTGAAATGAAGAGACAAAGCTATAAGCATTCCTTGGTCTTATTCACCTTCAACTTCTTTTTAATGATCTCATTTCATAACACCTTCCTGCGGACCTCCCCTTTCCTGTCTGGCTAACGCCAAATTGCATAATGCCAACTGAACACTTGCATTTGTTCTCCCTTTCCCTTCTCAGGAAATCTATTTAAATTGTCACGCCAACTGTCAGTCCGTATCAGACCTTGATTTATGCAAAAACAACGTCTGCTTTAATTAGTCATTTCGCCTCACTGCTGTCTGTGCTCTAGGCGGCGAGCTGGGTCAGACATTCGGAGGAACCTCCTTTTTGTATGATCAAAACTAGGCCATCAGCAACACCGTGATAATAGCCGTGTCTCAACACCCCAGCAACACGTGAGAGTGTGTGTTCGAGTGTGTTTTTATCCCCCATGAGCCATCCATCTCCACTCAGCAGGGTGGTTTTGGGTGGAGCACGGATAATCACAGCAGTCACTATACACCTGGAGGACTGGAAAATAGTAAACAACTAACAGGTAGTTTTTCCTGTCAGCTCTCTATACTTTCCCAGGCACTTGAGAGAGAGAGAGAAAAAAAGGAAAAGGAGGAATGTTTACACAGCAATCTAACACTAATCAAGAGAGAATTAGCAAGAATGCACCACATTATGCACTTGTACGGGTTTAGTGTCCGTGATCTTCAAAAAATGAAAGTACACTACACCATGTGTTTTTGCTCGTTTCGGATTGCGACACTTCTTGATTATCCCAATTGCAATCACATAGAGCAAACAAAAGTAGCTGAAACCTCGTGCTGATTTCAGATGGAAAACTCACCGAACAGATGCTCAGAAGAGAGCGACTCTCTTGTCAGATGTTGGGGAAGTGCGTGTGAGTAACGACAATCACATGAATGGGAGGGCAGACAAACATATTCTCACAACAATTTCTATTTCAGGGTCTGTGCGCAGCTTTGCTGACTGAAGTGGCATTGTGTCCTTTGTGAAAGCATGGCCCTCTGAGGTGCGTTCATGTGTTGTGAACCTCGGCCAGGGGAAAAAAAAGCAAGAGGCTGATGGAGACCAGGGGAAGGCGTGGGAAAGCAACTAGAGAACTAGTGAACGGAGGCCGGTGGAAAAGCCAAGCGATCTGCAGGCATTCCTTTGTGATTACACATCTGAGGAGAAAGAGGCCAGACATTCTTTCAGCCATGTCTGAAGCTACTGACTTCTACCCTGTTGTTTTTTTTCTTATCTGTAAAAAGAAAGAAACTCAGCTGTGACCATTTTATTTGGTGAATGCAGTCTGTGTTTCCTAATACAGAAGCATGACGTGGCCTGTATCAGCCCCTTTCAACTTTTACAACTTAAAGTCCCAAAAAAATCAAGCAGAGAGTGGAAGCTCATGTCCTTGCTCTCAAAAAAGATACAAGATATTTGACGCCGGGCACCCATGTTCAGCGCTTCCTTCCTCTTTCGCAAACATAAACCTTAGAAGTCTTCCTTAATCCAGTCATCCACTGGTGGGAGGCCGAACATGACAGCAGACGGACAAGGCAAACACTGGTGGGGGTGGTGCTTGTGCTCCGGCTTTGTTCTGATGGTGACCTCTTCATTATAGGGCCTTTGTCACCATGTAAGGATTAAGAGTGAAAGAGAGCTCTTCCTCTATCACACAGAGTTAAAATCTGTCTCCTAATCAAATGTTCTTCCATATGTGCACATCAGGGCATGAGGCAGGAATCTTTACTATTTTAAATTTTAAAGATGTTTCCTCTCATCCTACTCTTTAAAAATGGATCTGAGTACACAGCAGTGGACTTCTGTAAAGTAAACCAGTTATTAAATAAAGTACTTCTTAAGTAGCTTATCTTTGGCTATGATCAATGACCCAATTATAAAGAATTCATTTAATATTCTCGAGAAATTAAGTCAAAAGGCATGCTGTTTAATTAATTTAACTGTTCAGTCAAAAAAATGGATGCAATTGAAAACGCATTTTGTATCAGCTATCAGTCCTCCTAGACTCAGAAATTGATTTTTCCCCCTTCGAAGCTTGTGTGCATAATGACAAATTGTTTGCCTCAGTTAATCAAATAGCAATATGAATATAGTTAGTGTATTTTAAGACCTTATAGCTTGTAAAGCAACATTTTAGTTTGCATTGTTCTCATTAATGTCTTATTATCACACGTGCAATATTTTAATTACCACTGTGACAGAATAAATGCCATGTGGCTGTGAGCAAACACAAGTGAAACGGTGCAGTTATTACTGTATCAGATGCATTATGCCTCCCTCTACTGGACAATTAGACAAACTCTTTAACAAATGCCATTGTGTTCAGTTTAATTGTTCGGTTTAATTAATTCGTATTTACACTGAACGACACTAGAAAAATTACTATTATTTACCAGAATTTATTTCACACTACTGCCTTTGTATGCCACCTGCATTTTTAAGTTTTACAACATAACTTTAATTATTCAGTGACCAACATTATATAACACTATGACGGACAACTAACAGAAAAAGAAAAAAGTCAAAACCCCAAGTGTAAACACACAAGTACATTTGTAGACAAAATTCTGAATAAAGTGTATAAACAATTTAAATAATAAAGCATACAAATATTTAAAGTCTTGGTGTTGTAATTTCTAATTAACAAGTCTCTTAGACTGTCAATGTTCTGCCTCGTTTCACTCACTAAGTATTTTCAGTTGTGCATTAGTAAATTTAAACTATACTTTATAGACATGCAATTAAAAAAAATATTAGAATAAAAATTATTTAAAAAAATCTTTCTGGGACTTAGGTATAGACTTTTGGACATCAGGAACAACATTATGTTAATAAGGCATTTTGGGGAAGCACAACAAGTCAATAGGGAAAGAAATTTGGCTAAAAATAGTCTGAAACATAAAAACTTACTGGTGAATGAAAAAATAAAACATTGTTTTTACCTATACATGTCTTTTCATGACTATTTATTTTTTGAAATCCTTGCGTCCTCTACAAAGGACATAGAATAAAATATGAATAAAGTATCTTTTTTTGCAATTCTTTCTTATGCCCCAACCAATTCATAATAAATAATAATACTATTAATAATAATAATACATTTTACAAAACTTTCTTTCTGTTTCTCAGGAAGATATATTTAATTCGTTTTAGTAATAGTGCAATTTTCCTTTTCAAATTATAAAAAGAATAGACCTAATTTAATTATAGGCTATATTTTTTTGATCTTCCTCAAGATCAAAGATCAGATTTCTGTATATACCAATGGATGGGGTAGAGAGGCACTCTAATTTTATTTTGGATTTTACAACCTAACACATGTATCATTTACATGCAGTATGTCAAGAGAAAAGAGGGCGGGGCGTATTTCGCTACTCTGTCGTTCACTGGCCGGGGCAGCTGACACTCAGCCGCCGTGAACAAAGTAGGCGTTTCCTGCGGGTCTCCGCTTACACTTTAAACCACGTGACCCTCCCTATATCAACACACGGACGCCATTAATATTAAAGGCAGAGAGACGGAAAATCAGAGGTGAGTTCACACGGAAGTAATGCCAATCGGACCGTTTTAATACATTGAAATTCCTTCGTTTTAACGGGTATTGATTGCTAAGTGTAAGTTAAATATAAACGCTTGCGGTTTAATTGCAGTCGATTACCCAGCGAGTTGTATTCTTGTTGTAGTTACGAAGTGTCCTTGCTAACAAAAACAAGGCCTAACGTTAGACATCTGGCAGAGTGCTGGTTTATTAATGCGACTGACTCCTGGGATCACATGCAACCCAGAGCGTCTAGTTTAACGGGTCAGTGGCGCATGTCATGATCATGTCCTTTTATTAATTGAATGCACTGACTTAAATCTGTTTGATTTATTTGAGCAAAAGCGTTTGTGCGGTATAAATATTCCGTGTTAACCTCTTCTGCGAGTCATTTGGTTTTTCTAATGCGCTGGGAACCCGAGAGCTTTGCTGAGCTAATGCAAATCACTGGCAGCTCACCTTTTTGATATGCATCAGCTGTGGTTTACAATCAGAATTATGCTGTTTGTCCTGTCAAGTTCATGCAAGTGCACCAAACAGGACTTAAACATTGTGGTCTGGAAACCGGAGAGATATTTAAATAGGTCGTTGTTGGTATTTACATTTTTTTTCCTAAATATCTAAATAAAAATAGTAAGACTTGCACCCATTGACATTTAAAATTCTTTGTTCAAACTGATGCACAGGAAGTCAAGGAAGAGCACATATGTGCTGAAGTGTGCTCAACACTTTTAGAAACCTCAAAATGAGGAAACTGCAAGAAAGCATTCGTTTAAAATGGCTCTTAATTTTATTAATGTACTGATTTGTGTGTTTTTTGTTGAGTGTACAGTCCTTGGGTTTAACAAGATGTTCCTGCACTGGTTGCATAATCAGCAAACAAAGCCACAAGGTTTCACATGTTTTTTTTTGTTTTTTTTTTGTTTGTTCTGCCTCTCCTTGCATGCACGCCCTGAAGTTAATGTATTTCGCATTCTGCTTGTCATTCACCTTTAGTACCTTTACCAGTGTTGATCTATGAAAAATACTTTGAAAAGAAATGAATGCGGAACAGTCATTTATTTCCTCACTGTCATGTCTTTCGAAACCCCATATTAGTTTCTTGTTTCCGTCAAACAGAAATGGAGAAGTTCACCAGACTGTCATAGCCTTAGTGAATAGTGGCAACTCCAAATTTGGTTAAATCTGCAAATCATATAGCCTTTGAATACTTGAAAAATAGTGCAGAAGTTGTTAGACTGTGCTCTTTTTGTTGTTGTTGTCAGTATTAGTGCATGGAAGAGAGCAGCACAGACATTCAGAAGATAGTTTTAAATGATGCAAGAGCTGTTCCAAGCTGCGTCATATGAAATGATGCATCAAAATAGTCGCTTTAGCTGTCTAAAAGCTTTGAGGCCTACTATATATTCTAAATGAGTATGCATTTCAAGTACAGGCTTAAGCTTGCAGTCGCCCCTCTCTCAGTTGCTCTTTTTCTGCCTGACACCTGACAGAAGCACTGCTTTCGTGCCTTCAGGTTAAGTTTAGCAGTGTTCGCACTTGGCAAATGTGATTTGGAAAAAGCCTGACATGGAGCAGAGAGCTTTCATTGCAGGAAGGTGCTATTTTGATACTTTACTGTAGAGGGGTGGGTATTTATAGAGGACTTGATGAAGGATGCAGCAGAAAGATGTGTACGTTTAAGAATGGGGGGGGGATAAGGTGGTCCATACTGTCTGTGTGTTTAAGAACGCAACCGCTCCAAAGCCTTTTTCCTCAGGGTTACAGATAATTGGTAATGTCAGGCATGTTTGAACTTTTGTTTACATTACTTTGTGCTCTCTCTCTCTCTCTCTCTCTGTGTGTGTGTGTGTGTGTGTGTGTGTGTGTGTGTGTGTGTGTGTGTTGATCAATGTCTAGACGTAAATAAAAGCCTAACTTAAAATCTGTTCCTCAAATAATAAAGAGATTAAATCGCAGTGCTTGTATGGTTTATTTTTATGATATATTTTTATACTTTTTGAAGCATACAAATATTGGTAGCATGAACTTTAAGAGGCTGGGAGAATGAAAAAAAAAAAATATATGAAAATATTTCCAAGGTGAGCTAAAGGCTTACTGGCTTTGGGAGCAACATGATAGTTAGTAAATGACGACAGGATGTTCATTTTTGCGTGAACTAAACCTTTAATAATGTGCTAATAGTTCTTTAATGTGTAATTATGATGAATGGAGTCTGAAGCAGTAAGAAAGTAAGTCAGACTGGTTTGGAACAATGCGAATGTGAGTACATGACCAAATGTTTCCTTTTTTGGTGAACTATTCCTCTAAAACCCATCACACTGCTGGAGGCAACTTGTAATGCTTGACAGTTTATAGAAGAACATGACATAAGGACACGCCTGAAACATCTCATTACCAAACCTGTTTTTAAATGGGATTTAGCGGGGACTGCTGTCATGGGTGTGCGGCTGTAATGGTGTCTCTGTCTCTCAGGGTGCAGTTTAGAGATGGATTCGAAATCTCGTCGGTTTCCGTTTGCTGTCTCCAGCTCTTCCTCGCTGTCATCGCCGTCCTCGCTCTCCTCCTCATCTTCAGCGCTCAGTGCGAGCAGACTCTATGGCAGAGGGAGCGTATTGGGAAGAGATCGCTTTAGCAGAGAAGCTTCTGTCAAATTAGACTCCGACTATCAGGTAATACATTGACACATTCATTTCTGTATTGTCTGCGTTCACATCCACGAGTAGTGCAGCTTAAGTCTCTCAGTAGACCACTGCCATCTCTTCTGAATCATCAGTCCCTTCTGCTAAACCAGTCACCCAGAAATCCATATATTTCCCCTACATAACCTAGCACTGTTAAAGTAGTGTTTCAGGTTCAGTACCGGTTGTATAGTTCAATCTGTGATATGATGTTGATTACCACAGAAAATAGCTTTTCCTTTAGATTGAATGGAAGTCTATGGGACGATGATGTGTTCCACAAATTGATTATGCCTCAGAGACCTAAGCATTGATATTCATGTTAGCACCCCCCGCCCCATCTTTAAACTCTCTGTTTGCACAAAATCTGTATACACAACATGGAAAAGTTTTGTGTTCACAACAATTCAATGCATGTATACACACACATGCATACATGTATATTCTACCAGTGAGGATGCAGTCATGAAATAATGAATACTGTAATTTTTATATTAAACATATTAAAAATGTAATGCGTTGTTGTTGTTGTTGTTTTTTGCCCAACATCAGGGTTGCCAGGTTTGAGTGGGGGAAAAAAGCATGATGGTCAATCAAAAAACTAGCCAAATATCATATCTCAAAATATACTGCTCTTATATATTTTACTGTCACTTATGCATTATAATTTCAACATGAAAATCAGTATAAAGTTGTGATCAATTGTGATTTTATAATTCATGAAATGCTAAACCTTTAATCTACAGCAACAGTTTTTGCTATGCATTTTGTGTTTTTAGTTGTATAGAAATGTTAAATAACAAAGTGTAATTTCAGACTGTTAGCTACTGTTGCATGTAGTTTTTCACATATTTAGTGAAAATTAGCTATTAAATTGATTTATGCAGTCATAACAGTTCTGTTATGCTGGGTCTCTAAGGGTTATCAATAATAAATGTTAATATATTTTTATATATATTTTTAATATACCAAAGTGTCTCCGATCCACAACATCGGTATTGGGTAGATACTGGCCTAGATGCTAGATCGGAGGGGAGAGAAAAAAATTATGATCCGATACCTATGTCCAATACCTATCCAACACAAACCAAGGGAAAATATATGTTAACCTCTTTACCATCGCCTAAATGCTTGAATATTAGCATTTCCCTAGCTGTGACATCCAGTTCAGCAAAACGCTTACGTTTTATACGTATATTAGCGTATACGTAAACCCTCGCTCTCACCTCATGTTTGTGGCTGTCTGCAAAAGATCATAACTGATGGACAACTTTGCCTGGGAAAAGACAACAGTAGTCCGGCGCCGAGATAAGGAAAAGAAAAAGCCAAAGATGAGGCCCGTGCATCACTTTTAGATAGTTTTATAATCCTGTTAATCTTTTTTTGATTTTGCTAACATTTTAAGTTAATAACTTGATTTAATGTCGCATCTGCCTTAATATCCTCTTAGATTTTCAATGTTCCGTTTAATTAATTCAATTCAAATATCCAATTAATCTTTCATTTTTGGCCACCTTTTTGCGATAGAAATGCCAGCCTCTATAATTCTTCAACAAAAATGTGGACAATCATTACCCTTACAAAAACGAATCCTTGGTTTTATTGAAGTCAAATTTTCTTGCGTGTCATTTCTGAATGCTTGAGACTGTAAAATCAAACCGAAAACCGTATTAGTAAAATCATAGCCATAGGCAACTATCTAGGTACAATTGTAATTTGTAAATAAGTTGTATTTTTACTTGTTCATTAAATTTTTTTCAATGCTACTGCTAAATACTATTGCACCTGCAAAACACAGTTTATTTTTATTAGTGTATTATGTGTATTTGTAATGTGTATCTTTTAATTTTTTTGTTAATAACAAAGATAAAATAATGACTTTTTTGTTTATAGGTGACTAATTGAGCAAAGTGCTTCCATTTATTATTTTATTATTAATAGTATTAGTTCAAGAATAAAATAAAAATATCGGATTGATATCGGTATCTGCAAATAGCCAAAGCTGCGGCATCGGAAGTGGAAAAAGTTGTATCAGGACATCCCTACCAAAGTATTTACCTAAGGGACTTTTTCTTTTCTTTCCTCTATCTTTCTCTTCCTCTCGTCACTGTATAAGTTGACTTGTTTTCTCCACCCCTTCAGTCAGTAAAACTTCATGAAAATTCTCGAAGCATGAGAGCGGCACTGTGGAGCTCCGTGTGTTTATCTCTATTAGCATCTCATATTCCGCAGCACTGCTGGGGCTCTGGAAAGGTCTTCGTGTTACACTGCCTTGGTTCACTGGGCTTTTTATAGTGCACACTAGATTCCTGGCCCTGGTGTATCTCATCAACCTGTCAAGGACTGTCTCGCTAGATAAAGTTACTGAAACTTCCAGAGTCGTTTCTGACTCCCAGAGTTTGTTTTAAACATCACATCTAAGAACTTGACTACATTAGTCAATGTTGAAGTAGACATTAAACAACGTTAGCCACCATCAGCACATCCATATATATAATTCGCCACTGGGGATTTCTCGACATAACACCGCAAACCACCTATATGCTTTAGGAAGGAAACTACTTGCAGAAGCTTTGTGGTTGGCTGTTGAAGTCTGTATACTGGCCCATGCATCTCATTATTGATGTAGTTGAATGACTCAATAATTATTGAATCTCTTCCTGTCACATGTTTCTGTTTTAACGTTCATATGCTGTATGTTCATTTCCAATGTTTCCTGTGTGTTGAAGAGCCCTCGTCTGCTGAGCTCTCCAAGAGGTTACAATTCAACTGAAAGCCGTCACTCCAACTGGAAGCTCTCTACTCCTGTCTCTCTGTCTTCATCATCATCGTCATCTTCATGTGATCGAACATGGACAGGATCCACCAGTGGGGACCGAAGCAGACTTGTAAATAATTTGGTTATAAATCTTGTATAAACAAGTTCTATAAAGTGGTTTTATAATAATATATGAAGGATCCGAGAATCTGTTAAGCAAACATCCCAGATGGGACATCTGATTGCGTTTGTTTGTGTATTTGGATTTTAGACCGACTCTGAGAGAAGACCGGGAACCTACTGTGGACTTCTTGGCACATCCCAAGACAGCGAGTCTAAAAGAGCAAAACTTTCCTACACGAATAGAGCAGGATATCCCAGAACCCCATCGGCACCTAAACTTGCCAGTTCTTATTCCACTTTAGGAAGTATGTCGCATTAGTTACAAAAATACTGTAACTATAGGAAATATTGTGTGTCTATTCAGAGTATGGATTTATGGTGGATTAACACATTGATCTTGTATGTAGATTCTTCATGGAAATCCTCCATCAGTCCTTTGTCTAGATCCTCTTCATCATCCCCCTCCTCATCTTTGTCCACTCCATCAGAGGGTCTTTGGGCTCGCAGAGATTTGGAGAAGAGGGGGGATTCAGGACTGACCTCACTGGGGGAGTCTAGTTACCGGCCTAGCGGGTTGACATCTTCACTGTGTATGTGCAAACATCTACTCACGTTTACATAGACACAGTCATCTACTAACAGTCTAGTCCTGCTCTTGTGGTCTGTTCTCTGTACCAGCCTTCTTTCTCTGATTGGTTCTAGGCATGATGACTTAATTTCACTTTTTCAAAGTATTTTTATTAAAATGTTGGGATATTGTTTAAAGAAGTGCTGAATGAAAACTTTAGTTTTTTTTTATTTTGTTCATAATGTAATAATTCAGTAAGAACACAATTTTTTTTTTTTTGGATTGGGCCAATAGTTTCTTAAATAGCATCTTAAATGTTGCTGTGGTCATATGGCCGTTGTGGTTTAATTTTTATGAACACTTGGGGTGGAAACTCTTTACTGTAAATTGTCAGATTTTTTTTTTTTATATTGCTGATGTCATGGCATTTCTTCTAACATTTTATATGCCCTCCTTAGACTAAGCCCACATTAATTATAGTGATACATTTGAAAATGCATAATTTTGTCAATTCACCCACACTTTTGAAGACTCTATCCCAAGTCAATAATTTTGAGAAGTGTTTCTGCGTTGGTGGGTGGACTGTGAAAATAGAGCTATTTGAAAACGATGGCTTGTTTTTGGTCATGTGAAGCATTGTACTCCTTTTCAGATGTATCCTTGTGGACGATCAACTTTTGGGAAATGTATAAAACTGTTAGTGGGAACTGAGGGCGAAAATTCAGTTTTTAGATTTCCAAATTAATGTGGACAATAGCCTATTTTCAACCGTGTACCTGGAGGAGAGTTGCATGTCTCCTTAATCAAACAGAAACCCTGTTGGAAATCGCTGGTCTAATGTATTGCATTGTAGCCCATAATGGTAACTCTATCTTTCATTTTTGTGCTTCAGACCGCTCTGATCGTGTTACCTCCACCTATGCACAAGGTGCTCGACCCAAAGAAAGCCAATATTTATCCCACAGAGAGAATGGTTCATCTAGTCGACGTATCTCAGCCGAGTATCTCCCTTCTCCTCTGGAGCGCAGCTCCTACAGGATGACCTCAGATTACCAGTCTGGTCCATTCTCTCGTGATATGCCACGCTCCAGCTCTAGCTCCACCAGAACCACAGCCTCTGTCTCGGAACCATCCCAGCGCTCATCCTGGAGCTCCACCCCTTACACGCCCCTCACTGACTGTAGCTCCAGCCCTCCTTCCTCTAGCCCCGCCCCCACTCCACTTCCCGCTCAGAATGGCGGTGATTCAGATGGCAGGCGAACAACCAGGCGTCTGCTATCTCGGCTTTTCTCCCGACGCTCCAGTCAGGAATCAAACTCTACCACCAGCTCTGCCTCTGATTCAAGGTCATATGACTCAAGCCCAGATGAAGCCCCAACCTCTGAAGCTTCTCCTCCTGTCAATAGAGAAAATTTGGAAGCGGAGTTGAGGAGCTTGCGCAGACGCGGACCAGCTCTCGCTCCAGTACAGGAGAGCTCTGTAGTAGAGCCCGCACAGGAATCGATCAGATCTCCGACAGGCCTGTCCTGGCTGAACTGGAACCGCTGTACCCCACTGTTTTCTCGACGCAGGAGGGAAGGGCGTGATGAAAGCGCCCGCATGGACCCTCATCGTTCAACCCAATTCCCTCTTGGTGACCGAGATGGCCGTAAAACACCCGACCGGGCCACAAATTGTGATGATGATGATGAAGAGGAGTCCTCTGAGGGTGCCACATCAGCATCCTCTTCTGGAGCCTCAGGTCTCTCTGCATCACTACTGCAGGACGGAGTCCGTCTGGCAGGACGAAGCCATAGCATGGGCAGACTGATGACCAGCCCACTCTTCCGTATGCCTGAGAATATGATAATTGGGGTGGGAGTGGGAGCAGAAGGGAGGAGTCAAACTGATGAGCAGCCCGCCCCCTCCAGAGACCCAGAGAGACTGCGAAAGATTCAGGAGAGGTCAGAGGGCAATTTTAATGATCTCTAATTGTTGTGATGGGGGGTAGAAAAAAAAAAACAGTAAAGGTATGGTTTCATTATCAAAAAAAGTCCATTGTTATGAATGTAGCTACGTATTAAGCACAGATTCCATATAAGGGGTCACTTTTAAACCAAGCGCTGAAGTACACACTTGGGCTACGTTCACACTGCAGGCTGAAATGACCCAATTCAGAATTTTTTTTTTTTTTTTTTTTTTTTGCCCTATGCGACCTGACAGTCTGAATGACACGGATCCGATCTTTCAAATGTGACCCAGGCCACTTGGGTATGTGGTCCTGAATCCGATACGTATCCGATCTTTTGAAATGCGACCGCCGTCTGAACAGCCAGGCCACTTATGTCATTGATACGCTACAAACATAATTCTGCGTTGAAGTTGGCGGGAACGAGAAGATAAACAACAACCATGGCGGACGATGCTGCTGAAACCAGTCAATGGAAGGGAAGAGAGGTCACAGATTTAATTAATATTTGGGGTGACTGCTCTATTCAGGCCTAACTCGAGGGCTCTTATCGGAACCGGGCGGTGTACGAAAACATTTCCAGCGAAATGGCCGAGCGTGGTTACAGACGATCCTGGCTCCAATGCCAGCGAAAAATAAAAAGCCTCAGAGCCGAATACAAGGAGGTTAAAGACTGGAATAAACTAAGTGGCCGTCAACGTATCGCACTGTTGTTGACATCCATGTTTAACATTAGCTACTTCCGCAAACGAGTGATATCGTCGACCATTGAGTACTCCTCTGCGCATGCGGGTCACTTCTGGGTCATTTCACGTTCACACAGGAGATCACAAAGGGTTGCATTTAATTGGAAATGTGAACAGCCTTGCAAAAAAAATCAAATTTAAAAAAAAAATCGGAATTGAGCATTAAGCCCTGCAGTGTGTACGTAGCCTTGGATGCACTTTAGAAACTGATCAATTACGACTTGCACAGTTTTCTCACTGTGGTACTTATTTATAGGCTGTGTCCATTCCTGTTAACAAAGGGCCCCTTTCCTTCAAAGTTAAGATTCAGTCTGAAGCTACAGATCTGTTTGAATGTTTCTAGAAATCCAGAAGATCTTGATTGGCTGGTTCAATTGTGGTCAAATAGAAATGGGGGTCTAAACTATGAATGTTTGGGCACCCTTGGTGTAGTAGGATGCTCCCAATTTAATCTGCTGCTTTTATTCACACCCCCTTCCTACTATTAGCCTGCTGTTGGAGGACTCTGATGAGGAGGAGGGTGATCTGTGCCGAATCTGTCAGATGGGGGAGCAGTCGAGTTCCAACCCTCTGATCGAGCCCTGCAAGTGCACTGGCAGCCTGCAGTTTGTGCACCAGGACTGCATTAAGAAATGGCTCCGCTCCAAAATCAGCTCTGGTATGGATGTCTTTTCCTGAGAGCAGAAGTAAATTGAGTGTTTTTTTTGTGTATATTCATTTGTTTGATGTGCACAGAGAAAGGAACAATTTCAGTCTGACAAAGAGGATTTGGGATTCATTTCCTGCAGTTCAGGACTACTGATGCATAACCATGTGAATCTCATTTAACTGTCTGTATTTAAAAAAAATTTCATTGTGGAGACTTATAGCCATTATAGAAGAATGCTGTGGCAGTGCCATCTTACAATTTGGAAAATGTCGTGTTTCGTTTTTCCCAAGAGCAACATAGCATTGCCAAAGTACAGATAAATTGTGGTTCAAAAATTCATTGAGGGCGAAATTTGCTAATAAAAGGTGAATTCAGGTATTTTTTTTCATTCATTGAGTCCATATTTCTGCTTTGATACACAGGTTCTAACTTGGAGGCAATCACTACCTGTGAACTTTGTAAGGAAAAACTTCACCTGAACATTGAGAACTTTGATATCAATGAGCTCTACAGATCTCACGAAAGGGTACGTTTATATACATATTGCACAATAAAGCACATTGTTTAGATTACCTATTATTTTTAAGGCCAAACACATTATTGCCATTGCATTTGTAAATTGTGTTGTCTGGCTGATCATACCAGACTAGCTTTCCTTTTGCAAATTATTAACACTCATGATGCTCCAAACCTGTATGACTCCCTTCTGTGAAACCCAAAATTGGTTGGGATTGGTTAGGAATTTTATTTAATGAATTTATTATTATTATTATTATTATTATTATTATTATTATTATTACCATGTTTATTTTTTTCCCAATTATGTTTTTGACCAGTTGTGGTTTTTAAAGATTCTCTAAAGTGATGAGTTATGTGGAATTAAGGCCTGTTCACACCAACATGAATTTGGTCAGATTTCCCCCCCCCCCCCCCTTTTTTTTTTTTTTTTGTGCTCGTTCAGACCAGTGTGTGAAAAAACTGCCGGTGTCACTTTAGGAAAAGCATAATTACATTGGTACACAGAGCATCAGTGTGCAACTTCTGACACTCGCTTGTCAGAAAGAAAAATAAGTTTTTATATCTTTTCAAACAGATTTTCAGGTTTTTGCATCCGCTATGGTGTTTACCAAATAACACCAAAATACAACAGTACAGGGACCCCCCAAAAAAGTTCTTTATTCTTCCTTTGCTGTTCACTGTTTAGCAAAACACTTTTTGTGAGAGCCAGGAAGTCCTGGTTTTATGTAACAGCAGAGTCTTTCAAAGTGTGAAAATGTCACATTGATAGCATGTCCATATTTGTTTTGGCCTGAAAAGAGGCATCAATATCCCATGCATTAATACTGCAAACTGACCTTTTTGAGTATGTTTTTGCATTTTAAAAATACGATACTAGGTAGAGGAATAAAAAAAAAAAAAAACATATTCTAGACTCGTAACTTGTGCTCTGCATTGGTCTAGCATTTTTACATAGAAAAACAATAAATCAGTGGTCTGAACCATGATGGTAATGAAACAATGTTACAGGATTCGTTTAAAGTTGACAATCACTCCAATCCAGCTTTTTTGGTACCATGATACTGATGATCAACTTTATCTGTTAACTCTGGCTTTTATCCTGAGTTTGTGGAGCGTTTGCATGCAAATGTGTGACATCATTGAAGAACAGCCAATCACAAGCCTTACAACATATTGAAACTGTGATTCTACATCTCTCGCGCGCGAGCGTAATTCAAACTTTTCCTGACGGTTAAGAGGTTGAAGAATTTAAACGCATTTACACTGAAGAAAATACTTGTCCATGAAAGAGGACAAATAAATCAAATTAGGGCTGCGTGATTATGACATTTCTTAATTATTGATCATTCCCTTGAAATTGTAATTGCGATTTTATCACAATTTACCGGTGTTTGATGCAACTGCATGACATATTTTTATATGGAAAAAAATAAGCTGAAAACACTCCAACTAAATTTTTTTTGTACTTTAAAAAGAAATATATATATATATTTTATAGTATTATAGTTGATGTATAGAGACTCGAACACACAAGGTCGCATGAAGTCATATTTAAATGATTATCTATTGATTCTACGGCTAATTTATATTACAGATCAACTTAATACTCATTAAAACTAAACTGGTAGCACTTTATTTTACACTCCTGTTCCTCATGTACATACTATGTACTTATTATAGTAATTACAATAACTATGTAATAACTAGGTACTAACCCTGAACCTACCCCTAAACCTAACCCTACCCCATGTAGTTACCTTGTGTTACCAGAACTTTCTTAGATAAATACACGAAGTACACTATAAGTACATGTTAGTACACGTACTGTAAAATAAAGTGCAACCACTAAACTAATAATAATTAAACTAAAATTTCTTGTGCGTAATAGATTAATAATTCTATAAAATAATGGAAAGTAATTCTCATTAAAGCTACACAATGTCATTGTCAAATATTAAAAAAATTTACTATATAGAAACCTTTCATTTGGAGTGACGCTGGATGCGTCAGTGTCACTATGCTCCCATTTGATTGGTCCAATTTTGGTTTAAGATCTCTGACCCAGAAAGTTAGCCGTGGAGCGCAAGTAACACAGCTAAAAGCCAAGACACTTTCATGGTACCCAGGATAAGCACCAACTAATCTGAAAGTTGCCTGGCTAGCCAGCTAATCCGGCGTCATGCTACAACCCCAGAACTAGTATTTATCCAAAAATCTTCTCAAACTATTGATCAGAAACATCTTGAATAAGGAACATCAAAGACTGGTTATCTTCTCAAGTAATGTCACATCTATCTGTTCCATGAATGATATTTTAAATATAGTTTTTGATTCCTCAGTCGGAGTACGAGTTCATCAGCTGCGGGCTGTACCTGGTGGTGCTCCTGCATCTGTGTGAGCAGAGGTTTTCTGATGTCCTGGGTGCTGTAAATGATGCTGGGGTAAGACTTCCACATCTTTCCTGTATTGCTTTGTTTATCATTTATTTCTTTTAGTTCAGTACTTTGACTCATGTGGTGCATCACTCAGCATTGTGTATGTTATAAGCTAATGGTTGTAATTTTAAAAAACAAAAAATTCTCCCCTTTCTCGCTCAGTTTTTCAACTTGGCGAGAACTCTACATGAACACATGGACAATCTTGAAAGTATGTTATGAATTACTTCTATTTATTTTCGTACTGCATCATGAAACCCATAAATCTTGTCAGTTAATTTATATTAATCTTTATAAATTTGTTGATATCAGCTTCTTTTAAATGCTTAGGTAAGTATAGATGATAACCCAATGTTTGTTCTAGTGCTGGTATTAAATAAGCAAAAATGTGTACTTTGTACATAAAAATAATAATAATTAGTGAAATCTGTTTGCATGGCATTTACTACATCTGTTTTTTTATTAACCAACATAGTGAGTCATAATTGGCTGATGAATGCATAGAAGGAATTACCAGTGCCCTGTTGGTGTTAAAAATGCTTGCTTATGTTTACTTCTCCACCAGAAGGTGGCATCTGTTATTGCCCCCCCCCCCTCCCAGTCAGGTTTTTTTTTATAATGTTTCTGCATTTTCCTTATGTTTGGACTCAAAGGTTCATATGCAGAATCTGATGAAGATGAGGTGGAGGACAGCAGGCCGTCCATCGACTTCTGTGACTTGGAGGATGATGATGAAGAAGAGGAGGAGGTTTAATGTGTTGGCAGGGATGGAGGCGTGGCTTAGTCTGTCTCAGCATCCTCCCACTTGCTCTTCTTGACCTGTGTCCTCCTGTGTCACTGTTCTTAGCCTATCACAAGGCTTTCATAATATGCAGATCGTCTACAAACTGTATGGGAGCTGTTTGAATACTGTTGTTGTTGTTGTTGTTATTATTATTATTATTATTATTATTTTTTTTTTTTTTTTGGTTCAGAGGTTGGTGAGCATTCTAAAGCTTTATTCAGTAAAAAAAAAAAAGTATGGTGAACAGATGACTGCCATGAGTGCTTTAAATAACTATGCTTCGAAGCTGGTTTGGGGAAAGAGAGGATCTTGGATGATTCATACTTTTACACGAGGAATGTTCATCCACTCATTTATAGAACCGATTGAAAAGATCATGTTTGTTATCAATGTCTTTATTTTAAAAAATAAATAAGACCCTTAATTTCCTGGTTTTTGTTTTTATGTTATTAATACACTTTTTGTTTTTGGAGAATGAGGTTGAATGAGAAAATGTGGTCACCTTTTTTTTTTTTTTCTCTCTCAAGACTTTCTCTTTACAGAAGACCTTTTCCACAGTCTGTTTGTATGTTGTACATTGTTATAATGTAATTCGCTTGAATTATTACAATAAAATGGAGGTATTTCAATACCCCACAAAAAACTGCCTTGTCCTTTTAACATTTAATGAACTGTGATTCTGTTCAGTTATTTCATGACAATTAAAATGGTTTTGCGTAATGTACAGCAGTTTGTTTTCGAAGTGTTTTTTTTTCTCTCTCTCGCTTACATAAAGCTTCAATTTGCTCTACATCATCATTTTGATGGTGTTAAGGTTGAAAAATGTAAAAAGTAGTATAATAAGCAGTGTCCGAACTTTTGACTGGTGGTTTATGTATAGAGAAATATTTAATATTGTTCCTAATAAAAAAAATTATTTTTAAACTTTATTGCTCTAACACGTTTGCTTACAAATATTTATTACCATTTTTATAACTAAAAGTAGTTTTAATAGTTTTTTTTTAAATACGTCATACAAAAATTAAATTGTTTACCTAGGCATGAAAAGCGCATTGCTTTAACAAAGAGAGAGAAAAAAAACACTGAGGCAGCAGATGGCATCGCATGAGCTATGACGCAACACGCGCACCAGTCTGACTCCAGCAGCTCAGATATCCGTCGGTCCACACGAGAAGCATGATGGGACCGTGACATACACATCCATATGCAGACGGAAAAACAACAACATTCTCCTTCTCCGTGTCACTGAGTGCAGTTATGTCCCAGACGCCATGCCAGATCTTTCGGGGTGTCTGCTCCTCGCCGCGCTGCTGATTTTCTGCGTGGATGGGTACGTGAGGAGAGCGGAGGGTGGGGTGCTCTCCCACGGCCTTGCCTCGCTGTCGGAGGTGGACAATGCCAGCGACACTCAGACGTCCACGCTCAAGGGACAGTGGGATGCGACGGTGCCTTCATCAGGTAACGGTCACGGCATCCGCTGGGTTTTTCTTCAGCATCGTTTACATCCTCAGCATCAGCACCGCCATGAGCTCTGCATGAGGTGTGCTTACAAATAAGAGGGATGTTTTCATGATGGGGTACATGGCAACAAAGGAAATGGGTTCGCTGTTGACCGCTGTGCTTGCTGTCTCATAATTTTGGCCTGTAGCGTTCTTTATATATGTCTATTATCTGTGAGCCTGAGAAGCTCTTTCGCAGTGAAGCCTCCCATTTCAGGCTTTATTTAGGACAGCCATGCCCACATTATTTAGAAGTGAATAGCTGATATGGTTGAGCAACATTTCACTGTGTATCTTGATTGTACAGAGTCACTGTGCATTTGAGGTGGTATTACCTTTGAGACAAAATCATCCAAGACCACTCTGTTTGATGTCACTCTGTCTTTAATATCACGTGTTTTCAAACGTTTTGATGCCACTGAACCCCCAATTTCCTAAAATGTCATCTGAAATTTTGCAATCTAAAATATCATTTGAGAAAAATAGTTGGCATTTATGTTGATAAAAATAGATTATAGAGCAATGATTTTAAATAAATATTAATAATTTAGATTTTATTTATTTACTTTTTTTTTTTCTCAAATTTTCTGCTGATCCCTGGGGATCCCTGGACCACAGCTTGAAAGCACCAGCCACAACAATTAACAGATGGGTCTAGTAGAGCACAAAGAGTACACCGAATTTTATAACGTTATTGTTACCATATACTACAGTAGCACATTTCCTGTTATATATTTTGTTCAGTACCAGTTCCTGGTTGTATTATTCATAGTAATCTAGTAATATGTAATAGTAATCTTTTAATAATCTTCAAATATCAAGAAGAAGAAAAAAGCATTGTTTTTGAAGCTATGTCACATTATTATTTAAGTGTCTCCCATTGTTTCATCCTGGTCATCTTGTGTTTTGAGGATCTGCACATGGCCTATGCAAAGAATGAGGGATTCTCTTCTTTTTCCAGTATTGAGAGACATTTCAAAGAGGATTTTCAAGCTTTTTAAAGTCTCAGCTTTTCACTGATGTGCTCATCCGACATTTGGCACTTTGATCTATTTTTAAGTCGCTATGCCTGAGCCGTGGTTCCAGTGCTCATTACTATTTCAAGACTAAGATTTTACTGTCACCAAACAATTTTTTTCAGTGTTGGCTGTGTTGGTTTTTAATGCGTTAAGCAATTTCAGTTATTTTTTTATATATATAATTATCTTATCTTTGACACATATTACAAGGGTTTTAGGCTAAATATAGCATTTAAACGACCATAATACCTTTCTATGCTCAGTTTTATGCACAATATAAATTTTTTATGCAAAATTTGTATTAATTTCTACACAAACCTGACATTTTCTCTGTCTCTAGAGTCACTCCTGACCTTGAAGATTTGGGTGAAAGATGCATCTAGCCAGAGGTTCCTGAAAGGAGCTCTGGTGGGAGTGTTCTCGAATGGATCCCAGATTCACTCCAGCCAGACGTTGGAGAATGGAGAGGTCACGGTCACTGTCCCATACCGCCTTGGCCTGACCCTCACTCTGGTGGCCAGCATGGAGGGCTATGTGCTCACACAGCTGCCTTGGAAAACCCCCAAGATGCCCAGTAAGTGTAGATCCTCAAAGAGTTATTTAAATTAACTGGTTATTGCGTATTTTATATGATGTGATGACATCAGGTTTTTGATTTCGTTTTTTATAGGTTTATATTATATTTTTTATTATTATTATTATTCAGTCCAATGTTTCCTGTTAATTCCTACATATTTTAGTGAGATATGCTCAATAAACACTTTAGAGAGATTAAATAATAAATAGTGAAAAAAAGATGATTAGGCAGCAAGAAAGCTGTGAACCATGTGACCTTACCCTGGCCCTGGCTTGTTGTATAACACCCAACTAGAGCTTTGATAAATATAGAGAAATGACCTTCAAAGATATGGAGAAATACAACTAATATGTGACCCTGGACCACAAAAAACACACACACAAAAAAAAAACATTCCATGGGTCAAAATAATAAATTTTTCTTTTATGCCAAAAATCATTAAGATATTAAGTAAAGATCAGGTTCCATGAAGATATTTTGTAAATATACAGTAAATATAAAAAACTTAATTTTTGATAAGTACAGTAATATGCATTGCTAAGAACTGCATTTGAACAAAGGTGATATTCTCAGTATTTAGATAATCTTTTATTGCACTCTCAGATTCCAGATTTTCAAATAGTTGTATCTCTGCCAAATATTGTCCCTTCCTAACAAACCATACATCAATGGAAAACTTATTTATTTTGCTTTCGCGTGCTGTATAAAACTCAATTTAAAAAAATTGACACTGGTTTTGTGGTCCAGGGGCACAATATACATTTTATGTGAAAAACTTGGCTGCTGAAATGAGTTTTGAGTGTTTGTTTTATGCTATTTCCTAGTTTTTTCTGTTATTACGATGTCTCTGCGTCCTCAAACACAAGGGAACATCTGGCTCTTTGATGACACTGTGCTGATAACTCGAAAAGCATCTGGTATGTCAGTTATGTCAACATTCCTTACTCTATTGCCTAATATACCACTATTTTGAAATTGAGAGCTGTTTTAAAAAATTTATAGTCTTATCATTTAAGTATCTACATATATCTGCTGCATGGAGCCCTACTCTGAATGTGATACTGAAACAAAATTTCTGCTGTTGCATTATTTATTTATTTTCACATTACAGATCTGTCATTTCAACCGAGTGTACAGTTTCCCAAAAGTCTCCTCAAACTGTCTGAGAATGCTACCATCTCCATGCTGTCAGCCTATCTGACAGTACCAGCCCTGCCTACAGAAAAAGACTCAAATTTCTTTACTCAAAGCTTCAGCGGTAAAGGAGGTAAGATGAATAATAAAAAAAGGATTAAATATTTGTTGCATTTGACTACATGGTGGTACAAGTCAAATCTAAACAGTTGTCCCGTCATTCCTTTTCACATCTTGAGTGAATGCTGACCCTACGTGTTCCACTGAATGTCAATTATCTGTAAGTGAGGGGAGTATATATTGTTGTACAGTTTTTGTTAATGAAAGCTACAAACTCCATTGATTAATTTTATTATGTGTTATTCATTTGGCAATGCCCGACTGCTTGGTTAACCACAAGAGCTAACATGATGGGACACTGTTTATCTTCTTGTTTATCTTCTAGACACCATTAAACAGTTTTCCAATGTATTTTCTGCAGATTAAAAAATGAATCTCAGTTATCATTGTATTCCGAATTACAGGTTATAGGAATGTCAAGTTAAACCCATTGGCTATGATCAGTGCCCAGTTAGTGTCTAATGGAAAGGAGGTTGACGTCAAAGGACCCATTCAGCTCAAAGTACCACTTCCCTTCCACACCCATATACGACCGTCTGACTCACTGCCTGCATGGACCTTCGACGTGACCATAGGTGACTGATAAACATTTCAGCATTTAAAGACTGCACACTTACCAATTCAAAAGAAGCTTGTCTGATCTTCCACTGTTTTCTTAAAGTGGATTCTATGAACTATCATCATTATGGTCCTTATGCAATATACTTACAGGTCCCAAATGGGGGCTAATGTCAGAAATGACATTTCATCTTTTAGACACTTTAGATAAGATTATATCAGATTGTTTAAATCTGTTTACAATGTTTTTAGGACCAATTTCCCAATGCTTAAGTCACTTTTTCAGAACTATTTACACAGTGAACAGCAGTCTATATTGGCCAAACTGTGGATCATTGTCCATTGCTTTGGAATAAAATAAATTGAGTGACTTTATTCTAAGTTACATTAATTCATACAACTCACACAACCACTACCAAAACTCTGTGTACCTACAGTAAAGGCCAATTTACATGTTTACATACTCTTTTTAAAACTGTTAAACATATGTTCAGAGCCTAACATATTACAAAACTGAATAAGACCACAATTCGCTATAATACTATTAAAATACACGATAAATCTAAAAAATTAAGTACTATCAAAACAATTAGTGTTAGTCTTTTGTATGACCATCTATACCAAAGAGAACAATGTAGTCATTTTTTTTTACTAAAGAAACACATTTTAAAGAAGAAAACATATAATGCTGCCTGTTGGTGTTTTAGATCATTGTTTTATGAGTGACATTAAATGGAAATGTGTTGGTTTAGTGACAACCTTTTCTATTGTTATGGAAGAATTACTTGATTTAAGATAGGTACTTGATTTGGTAGTTTTAGAGCATGCTGAATGTTAAATTAACTGCTTTGCCAAGATGAAAGTTGGTTAGGAGGACTGTGTAAAGAGTTACATGACCTAACTATTGAGAAATGGGTCCTAGTCATTGTCAAAAAACTGTAAGTAGGAATTTTATTTTACACAATGGCATGTGTTTTAAGGTTAGGAGACCTTTGTATTTAGGACTGCATCCAACAAAAGCACTTATTTGATGATATATGTTATCATAGGTTCCTGGGTAAATAAAGGTATAGGCACTGTACAGATGGAGAAAAACGGCCTAGTCTGGAATTACGTAGCACCTCAACTTGGTAACTGGATTGCTGCGCCACCACCATCGTCAGGTAGGAATCGTTTTAGCAAGATATGTAATTAGGGCCCGAGCACCGATGGTGTGAGGACCCTCTTGGAATTGCTCCGTTTATTATTAGGGCCCGAGCACCGATGGTGTGAGGACCCTATTGGAATTGCTCCGTTTATTAGGGCCCGAGCACCGAGGTGCGAGGACCCTCTTGTATCTGCTTTGTTTTTTATTAGGGCTCAAGCCCGAAGGGGCGAAGAGCCCTATTGTTCTTCTAAGGATTATTAGGGCTCAAGCCCGAAGGGGCGAAGAGCCCTATTGTTCTTCTAAGGATTATTCTTGTTATTAGGGCTCAAGCCCGAAGGGGCGAAGAGCCCTATTGTTCCCCTAAGGATTATTAGGGCCCGAGCACCGATGGTGTGAGGACCCTCTTGGAATTGCTCCGTTTATTATTATTATTATTATTATTATTATTATTATTAGGGCCCGAGCACCGATGGTGTGAGGACCCTCTTGGAATTGCTCCGTTTATTATTATTAGGGCCCGAGCACCGATGGTGTGAGGACCCTCTTGGAATTGCTCCGTTTATTAGGGCCCGAGCACCGATGGTGTGAGGACCCTCTTGGAATTGCTCCGTTTATTATTATTATTATTATTATTATTATTATTATTATTATTATTATTCTTCTTCTCCAAAATGAATCGCATTTTTGAGGGCCTAAACATGCTCGAAAAGTCATGAAACTTTGCACACACCTCAGAACTGGCGAAAATTTACGTCTGATATGGGTTTCAGAAGTGGGTGTGGCAAAATGGCTCAACAGCGCCACCTATACATGTTCAACGGTGTGCGCCTCGAGCTACGTTTCATGTACATGTATGAAAATCGGTATACACATGTAACTCTCCACTACCTACAAAAAAGTCTCTTGGAGCAAAATCCGAAACCCAACAGGAAGTCGGTTATTACTAATATTATGAGCAAATTTTGTGTCATTTTTGTCATTTCCATGCGTTGTATTTTAACGAACTCCTCCTAGAGATTCATTCAGATCAACACCAAATTTGGTATGCCTAATCTGAAGGCCTTTGCGATGTTAAATTGCGAAGCTTTTGAGTTTTCATTAATGGGCGTGTCCGTGGCGGCCTGGCGAATTTCAATGATTCGCCATGAAACAGGAAGTTGCTATAACTCAGACATACAATGACCAATCTGCCCCAAACTTCACATGTTTGATGAGACTCCTGACCTGAACAGATTGACATGCCCATATTCAGTTATAGTCATAGCGCCACCTACTGGCAACAGGAAGTGACATATTTTACACTGCAATGAACTACTCCTAGAAATTTTATGACATCAATGTATTTTTTGTGGTCAGTCTAATCTAAAGGCCTGTGCGATATTAAGTTGTGAAGATCTTGAGTTTTCGTTTAAAGGCGTGTCCATGGCGCCGTCACGAAGTTCGATGTCTCGCCATGGGAATAAAAGATGTTATAACTCAGGCATAAAATGTCCGATCTTCCCCAAACTGCACATGTGTGATAAGAGTCCTGGCCTGAACACATCTGAAGGCCAAAATTCCATCAGGTGTGGCAAAATGGCTCGATAGCGCCACCTATACACTTTCAACAGAGTGCGCCTCGAGCTATGTTTCACGTACATGTACAAAAATCGGTATACACATGTAACACACCAATACCTACAAAAAAGTCTCTTGGTACGAAATCCGAATCCCAACAGGAAGTCAGTTATTTAGAATTTTCTCTGCAAAATTGGCGTTGTTTTTGCCATTTTCAGGGGTTGTACTTTAACGAACTCCTCCTAGAGATTTATTCAGATCAACACCAAACCTGGTCAGTGTAATCTTAAGCCCTTTGCAATGTTAAATTGCGAAGATCTTTAGATTTCGTTAAAGGGCGTGTCCATGGCGGCCTGACAAATTTCGATGTTTCGCCATGAAAAAGGAAGTTGCTGTAACTCAGACATACAATGTCCAATCTGCCCCAAACTTCACATGTTAGATAAAACTTCTGCCCTTAACAGATCTACATGCCCACATTCAGTTATAGTCATAGCGCCACCTATTGGCAACAGGAAGTGACATGTTTTACGCTGCAACAAACTACTCCTTTAATTATTTTGAGATTAACATATATTTTGTGGTCAGTCTAATCTAAAGGCCTGTGCAATGTTAACTTTGTAGATCTTGAGTTTTTGTTAAAGGGCGTTTCCATGGCGCCATGACAAAATTTGATGTCTTGCCACAGCAAGAGAAGTTGTTGTAACTCAAGCATAAAATGTTCAATCTTCCCCAAACTTCACATGTTTGATAAGAGTCCTGGCCTGAACACATCTGAAGGCCAATATTCCATTATAATGATAGCGCCACCTGCTGGCAACGGTAAGATTGGCACATATATGGGATATACTTTGATATATTCCACTGATATTTAGGACATTAAATGCATTTTTCTCAACGTTCACCTTTTTACTAAAGCCACACGATGGCGGTGAGCCCGGGTGCGAGGGCCCGTTCATCGCTGCTTGCAGCTTTAATTAGGGCTCAAGCCTGGAGGGCGAGAGCCCTATTGTTTTCCTTAGGATTATTTTTTATTATTATTATTATTATTATTTTTTTCTAACGTTACGGGGGCTTTTGGGGTCCTTAACATGCTCGAAAACTCTTGAAAATTGGCACACAGATTGGAACCTGCGGCCATTAGGGTCGGGCAGAGACTGATACACGGGCGTGGCACAGGGGCTCTACAGCGCCCCCTGGAAAACTGAGGGCCATATATCATACATACTTGCACGTAGACACATGAAACTCGGTACACATATAGATCTCATTAAACCAAACAACTTTCGTACTGCATGTCATAGGCTCCGCCCAACAGGAAGTTGGCTATTTAGGGTTTATTATTCATATTTTTGGTCAAAGTTGTGGGGGCTTTTGGGGTCCCTAACATACTCAAAAACTCTTGAAAATTTGCACACACTTTGGAATCTGTGCCCTTTAGGAGCCTGCAGAGGCTGGGACCCGGGCGTGGCACAGGGGCTCTACGGCGCCCCCTGGAACACAGTCATAAATGTTGATGCATAGCTCACACATACTTGCACATATTCATATGAAACTCAGTACACATATAGATCTCATTATGCCGATCAATTTTCGTATTGCATGTCATTGTGCTCCGCCCAACAGGAAGTCAGCTATTTAGAGTTATGTAAAAAGCGCATGCTCTGGAATTTGATATACTTGTCATAGGTTTTTTACTCGTTTACCACCAAACTCGGTCAACATGATCTCAACACATTGGGGATGAAAAATTGCCAGGGGATTTTTGATATCTCGAACGGTTTGCTCGTGGCGAGACGTTGAAATTATGGCGAGAATTGAGAAACAGGAAGTGTCTAATACCATCCACATACATTTCCTGATTTCAATCAAACTTCATCAGATTATTCATTGTATGATGTCAATCACATATATGTGACTATTAGGAGTCAAAGTTATAGCGCCACCAACTGGCAGCAGGAAGTGTGTCATTTTCAAAATGCTTTGAATTCAGCATCTTATTTTTACTCGATTTGCTTCAAACTTCATCAGAATAATGTTAAAACACAGCCGATATGAATCTGCTGGGGGAAATTGGATATCTAAAAATATTGTTGCCGTGGCAACATGTCAAACTGGAATACTTCTCAGGTGATTTTGAGGCAAATAACATGCTTAGAATTTCATCAAACTCAGAACACATATCAGTATTAGTGACAGCTAGACACTGGCAAAAGTTCATAAGAGGGCGTGGAAGAGGCACTCTATAGCGCCACCTTTTGTCAAAAGTGGGGGGGTTAGTTTTAGCTACAGACACCAAACTCAGTACAAAAATTGTTCTTATCAAGACGGACAACTTTCTAATTCACAGTCATCAGCTACGACCAACAGGAAGTCGGCTATTTTGATTTGAATGTGGATTGTTTTTTACATTTAGCTGTGAATTAATGCATACTGCTCAGAGGAGAGTAACACTATACACACCAAACTTGGTGTACATGTTGAAAAAACATTGAGGAACTTAAATTGTGAATGGGTTTTGGATAGCTTGGATGGTTTTGTCGTGGTGATTTTTTTAAATGACAATAAAGATTAAATTATTAATTTTCCTGCATTTTAAAATTCCAAACACTTCAAAACCTTTTTTCATACAGAAAAAAAAAAGTTATTCTGAGTAAATATGCATAGTTTCATGACTTTACAACACTGTATGGATAACAGAAAATTAAAAAACTGTCAGACATCTCATATCACTCTGTCCCTCTGTTTGAGTGTGTGTGCTTAGACTTCCATTGTCTGAGAGAAATAGCGCCCCTACAGGTGCAGTTACCGGATTTAAAAAGGGAGGAGACTGTCTTTTGGTTTCACTTTTAAATCGGTTAAAATACAAATAAATACTTGGATTTAATTCACACTGACAAGCTAAACCAACATATATGATTATTATCAGGTCAGGGCTCATCAATAATGGATGTGTGGTCAGTGATACGTGAGAAACACGAGAGATGAATCACCGCTCTGAGCACCAGCGTGTGGAATGATGAGCTCAGAAAAAACGAGTTTATTCTTGTTTTATAGCTATTAAAAATAAAGTATTGCAGCGATATCACACAATTCACCAATTAGAGCACACCAAGAGCTAAATTAAGATGTTTTTGAACTGTTTGTGTGAAAATGAAATATTCACGGCTGCCTATCTGAAATCACTGCCTCCGATCAGCGCGCACAGTGTCACAAGTTCAAAACTAACGAATTTATTCTTCTTTAAGAGCTTTTTAAAATAAATTATTGCCATAAATGCACACAATACATCCATTATAACACAACACGAGCTAAATGCAGGTGTTTGTGACCCGTTTAAGTGTGCAAGACTATTTGAAAGCGCGACTGGCAGATTAACATATATCTCTCGAGCTGCAGGATTCTGCCTTTCGTCGTAAGAACGAACACATCACGGACAAGATTATTTCAAAATACATAATAGCTTGGCGAATATAAACGAAAACAGCCACGTGAACATAAACTGTTGAGTATTAAATCTGAAGTGGATCTACTGGATTTTAATATTAAGTGACCGCATATACCAGCTGCTTCTGTCTTCAATTTTAATCTATATAAAAAATTTAACTCATTCATCTTGGCTGCTTTTTTAATGTGTGTACGTATTTATTTATTATTTTGCTCTAACAAGACTTAATCTATATTTAATTAAATCAATTACATTTGATTTTACATTTGATTTGTCCATTTCTGCATCTAAACGCCTAAAAACATAAAACATGCTCTATTATACTATTGTTAGCGATTTCTTTATCGTCCAATTCATCTGGTGTACACGCTTTTATTTTCATAATAAACTCGTTTGTTAGATTATACACAGTTATAGTGGTCTATAATAAATATTGACAGGTTTTACTCAAGCTGTTTAGAATGATTGCCGTAGGCAAATTTTTAAAAATGTAAATCCCCCCAAAAAAAAAAAAATTGTAAATAAATAAAAAACATTGGAAAAGAATAACTTGTACTTTTTTATACATTTTGTATAGTTTCATAGTTTATGCATTATAGTTATAAAAACAAACAAATTTAGCCACTCACATAGAAATCTTAGGCCTTATCCTTTTCTGACAGTTTTAGGGATTTTTAAAAATCCTAAAAAACCTTATTTGTGCTGCAAATAATAATTTCAAACTAATTTGATACTGACCTCTGACATCCTGTGACATGATATTTATTTGAATTTACATAATCTCATGGATGTAACAGTAAATCTGTTCAGCTCACAGATCAAGACTAAGCTGTAATGCAAGCAGAACTTTCACAAATGCTTGTAGGTCAATAAAATCATTACAAAACACTTACAAATCATTTAAGGGATTTGATAACACTGTAAAATAATGTCTAATTTGTTAACATTAGCAAATGCATTGATAACACTTTATAATAACTGCACTCATTAGTAAATAGTCAGTTCATGCTTCATAAAGCCTTGTCCCAATATTAATAGTCAGTAGTAAGCAGTTTATAAATACAGCTATAGATAGCTCATTTATTAAAAAGGAGAGTAAAGGGTCAGTTATCTTCCTATGAAAAATAAAAAAAATTAAAAAAAAACAAACAACAACACTGATTGATACAGAACTCAGAAATGTTATTGTGGATTTATGATAAACTCAGCCTGTAAATGAATTCATTCTCCTCCAAGAAGACACAAGTAGTTCACACCAAACTGTTTTAACATGAAGCCATATACTGAAGATGTTAAATTGCGAATGGGTTTAGGATACCTTAAATGGTGTGGCCATAGAGATTTATTAAAGTAACATAAAAAAATACCATAGTTATTTTACTATATCCTTAAAATTTTTAATTCCAACTCTTCATAATTTTTTATATACCTAGAAGTCATCATTTGAAGGAAGCACAGTAAGTTTCATAGCTTTATCATTTTCAAGAGCCAGCATAAAATTAAAACTATCATAACATATAAATCAAGCTTGCAATTCTTAGTACCAATAATGGCCACCAGATGGAGCTATAGGATCACTTTTAAATAATTATTGTAGAAACAAGTATGATTTAAATCATTTATAGAAATCTTTCAAAGAAAAATAATATGAATTTTATGTATTTTACTGATAAAATGACCCTCACTTTATTAGAATAACAAGCTGAAGTATTGTGAACCGTATTTTAAGAATAATTCTTTATAGGCTTTATGGACAGATAAGTTTTGAGTGACTCTTGAAGGATCAGCACCACATCCTCTTTTACCACTGTTTAAAGAATGTATCTTACAGAACAGGTGCGAATGAATTTTGAATAGCTTGAATGGTTTTGTCGTGGTGATTTTTTGAAATAACAGTAAATAAGTAACCAGTAAATGTCTTTCATTTTTTTAAGTGCAGCTTCTAAACACTTCAAAAAAATGTACACATAGAAGACAAGTCATTCTGAGGAAATATGCATAGTTTCATGACTATACAACACTATATGGATGATAGAAAATTAAAAAACTATCATACATCTGATGTCAATCTGTTCCTCTGTCACTGTGGGTAATGTGTGTGTGTGTGTGTGTGTGTGTGTGTGTGTGTGTGTGTTAAGTGAATTAGGTGTGAAACTATCAGGGAGCTTTTAGTCTCCAGTGCCAACATTTTACAGAACTGCCACTTTCCTGGAGTCTCAGAATTACAATGTGTCAGGTTCTGAGAAATCAAAGATTCCAAAAAAATGATTTAATTAGAATACCATGAAGTATTGTGAAATACTATATATTAAGGCTTTATATATAGGCTTTATGAACAGATTATAGTGACTCGTGAAGGACCAGCACCACCTCCTCTTGTCCGATGGTTTGAGGAATATATCTTCCAGAATCCGGGATTAAGATTTAGGAGCTCATTTTTATTCCACCTCCTTTCCTGAAAGTCTGTCTTGCAGATTTGACTAAAAATTAATCTTCACATTAATTCCTAATTATTTTGCAATTATTTTTGTCAGTTCTTCTTGACCTGTTTTTTTTTTCTTCTTCTTCTTTTCTGACCTCATGACCCAGTCAGCATTTTTGTACAATGGTCAAGTCTTAACTTATCCATTTCTGTATTACATTTGTGTTTGATATTTCTCATGGGTATTTCATAATTTTCGACTTTGAGTTAAAACAGTTTGAGTTAAAACTCTTTTTTAGCGCATTTCATCTGTAAAAGAAAACATGCCTAATGATTCTGCACACATGAATATAAGGAGTTTTTCTCTTCCAGCTTTCCTGGACTATTGTATAGCACTTATAAATGATTAAATAAAAAATAATGGTAGTTATTAAGATTGATATGGTTTGGAATTGGTAAAATTTGCTTGGAAAAAAATCACAATAAAACAATGTTTTAATGTTTAAGTTTGGAATATTAACTGACATAAATTAATGCTATATAAATATTGTTCATGTTAACATAATGTTTATAAATGAAATCTTATTGTAAAGTGTTACTAAATATATATATATGTTTGGGGAATATATATGTATATTGTTCTGTGAATGTGATTTTAAAGTCTAGATGATTCGGATTAACCCTTTAACCGCCATATCCTTTAAAACCTAACTGCCAGAGGGATATTGTGAATGCATGTGCCCGCTGGACACAGTTTACCTGATGCCACCGGGGTGGTGATGGCATTGGTGGCTTGAGCCCGCCATCGCTGCTTGCAGCTATATTTATTATTATTATTCTTCTTCTCTAAGATGAATCGCATTTTTGAGGGCCTAAACATGCTCGAAAAGTCATGAAACTTTGCACACACCTCAGAACTGGCGAAAATTTACGTCTGATATGGGTTTCAGAAGTGGGTGTGGCAAAATGGCTCAACAGCGCCACCTATACACGTTCAACGGTGTGCGCCTCGAGCTACGTTTCATGTACATGTATGAAAATCGGTATACACATGTAACTCTCCAATACCTACAAAAAAGTCTCTTGGAGCAAAATCCGAAACCCAACAGGAAGTCGGTTATTTCTAATATTATGAGCAAATTTTGTGTCATTTTTGTCATTTCCATGCGTTGTATTTTAACGAACTCCTCCTAGAGATTAATTCAGATCAACACCAAATTTGGTATGCCTAATCTAAAGGCCATTGCGATGTTAAATTGCGAAGCTTTTGAGTTTTCGTTGAAGGGCCTGTGTGTGGCGGCCTGGCGAATTTCGATGATTCGCCATGAAACAGGAAGTTGCTATAACTCAGACATACAATGACCAATCTGCCCCAAACTTCACATGTTTGATGAGACTCCTGTCCTGAACAGTTTGACATGACCATATTCAGTTATAGTCATAGCGCCACCTATTGGCAACAGGAAGTGACATATTTTACGCTGCGACAAACTACTCCTAGAAATTTTTGACATCAATGTCTTTTTTGTCGTCAGTCTAATCTAATGGCCTGTACGATGTTAAATTGAGAAGATCTTGAGTTTTCGTTAAAGGGCGTGTCCATGGCGCCATGTCAAAGTTCGATGTCTCGCCATGGGAGTAGAAGTTGTTGTAACTCAGTCATAATATATCAGATCTTGCCCAAACTTCAAATGTTTGATAAGAGTACTGACCTGAACACATCTGGAGGCTAATATTCCATTGGGTGTGGCAAAATGGCTCAATAGCGCCACCTATACATTTTCAAAGGAGTGCGCCTCGAGCTACATGTCATATACATGTACGAAAATCGATAAACATATGTAACACACCAATAGCTACAAAAAAGTCTCTTGGTATGAAATCCGAATCCCAACAGGAAGTCGGTTATTTTTAATTTTCCCTGCTAAATTGGTGTTGTTTTTGTCATTTTCAGGGGTTGTATTTTAACGAACTCCTAGAGATTTATTCAGATCAACACCAAACTTGGTCAGTGTAATCTAAAGCCCTTTGCCATGTTAAATTGCGAAGGAATTGAGGTTTCGTTAAAGGGCGTGTCCATGGCGGCCTCACAAATTTCGATGATTCGCCATGAAAAATGATGGTGCTATAACTCACACATACAATGTCCAATCCTCCCCAAACTTCACATTTTTGATAAGACTCTTCACCTGAACAGATCTACATGCCAATATTCAGTTATAGTCATAGCGCCACCTATTGGCAACTGGAAGTGACATATTTTACACTGTGACAAACTACTCCTAGAAATTTTATGACATCAATGACTTTTTTGTGGTCAGTCTAATCTAAAGACCTGTGTGATGTTTAGTTGTGAAGATCTTGAGTTTTTGTTAAAAGGCATGTCCATGTCGCCATGACGAAGTTCGATGTCTCGCCATGGGAATAAAAGATGTTATAACTCAGGCATAAAATGTCCGATCTTGCCCAAACTTCACATGTGTGATAAGGGTCCTGGCTTGAACACATCTGAAGGCCAATATTCCATTATAACGATAGCGCCACCTGCTGGCAACAGGAAGATTGGCACACATATGGAATAAACTTTGATATATTGCACTTATATTTATGAGTTTAAATGCATATTTCTCAACGTTCACCTTTTTACTAAAGCCACACGATGGCGGTGAGCCCGGGTGCGAGGGCCCGTTCATCGCTGCTTGCAGCTTTAATTATTATTATTATTATTATTATTATTATTCTTCTTCTCTAAGATGAATCGCATTTTTGAGGGCCTAAACATGCTCGAAAAGTCATGAAACTTTGCACACACCTCAGAACTGGCGAAAATTTACGTCTGATATGGGTTTCAGAAGTGGGTGTGGCAAAATAGCTCAACAGCGCCACCTATACACGTTCAACGGTGTGCGCCTCGAGCTACGTTTCATGTACATGTATGAAAATCGGTATACACATGTAACTCTTCAATACCTACAAAAAAGTCTCTTGGAGCAAAAACCGAAACCCAACAGGAAGTCGGTTATTTCTAATATTATGAGCAAATTTTGTGTCATTTTTGTCATTTCCATGCGTTGTATTTTAACGAACTCCTCCTAGAGATTAATTCAGATCAACACCAAATTTGGTATGCCTAATCTAAAGGCCTTTGCGATGTTAAATTGCGAAGCTTTTGAGTTTTCGTTGAAGGGCCTGTGTGTGGCGGCCTGGCGAATTTCGATGATTCGCCATGAAACAGGAAGTTGCTATAACTCAGACATACAATGACCAATCTGCCCCAAACTTCACATGTTTGATGAGACTCCTGTCCTGAACAGTTTGACATGACCATATTCAGTTATAGTCATAGCGCCACCTATTGGCAACAGGAAGTGACATATTTTACGCTGCGACAAACTACTCCTAGAAATTTTTGACATCAATGTCTTTTTTGTCGTCAGTCTAATCTAAAGGCCTGTACGTTGTTACATTGAGAAGATCTTGAGTTTTCGTTAAAGGGCGTGTCCATGGCGCCATGTCAAAGTTCGATGTCTCGCCATGGGAGTAGAAGTTGTTGTAACTCAGTCATAAAATATCAGATCTTGCCCAAACTTCAAATGTTTGATAAGAGTACTGACCTGAACACATCTGGAGGCTAATATTCCATTGGGTGTGGCAAAATGGCTCGATAGCGCCACCTATACATTTTCAATGGAGTGCGCCTCGAGCTACATGTCATATACATGTACGAAAATCGGTAAACATATGTAACACACCAATAGCTACAAAAAAGTCTCTTGGTACGAAACCCGAATCCCAACAGGAAGTCGGTTATTTTTAATTTTCCCTGCAAAATTGGTGTTGTTTTTGTCATTTTCAGGGGTTGTATTTTAACGAACTCCTCCTAGAGATTTATTCAGATCAACACCAAACTTGGTCAGTGTAATCTAAAGCCCTTTGCCATGTTAAATTGCGAAGGAATTGAGGTTTCGTTAAAGGGCGTGTCCATGGCGGCCTGACAAATTTCGATGATTCGCCATGAAAAATGATGGTGCTATAACTCACACATACAATGTCCAATCCGCCCCAAACTTCACATTTTTGATAAGACTCTTCACCTGAACAGATCTACATGCCAATATTCAGTTATAGTCATAGCGCCACCTATTGGCAACTGGAAGTGACATATTTTACACTGTGACAAACTACTCCTAAAAATTTTATGACATCAATGACTTTTTTGTGGTCAGTCTAATCTAAAGACCTGTGTGATGTTTAGTTGTGAAGATCTTGAGTTTTTGTTAAAAGGCATGTCCATGTCGCCATGACGAAGTTCGATGTCTCGCCATGGGAATAAAAGATGTTATAACTCAGGCATAAAATGTCCGATCTTGCCCAAACTTCACATGTGTGATAAGGGTCCTGGCTTGAACACATCTGAAGGCCAATATTCCATTATAACGATAGCGCCACCTGCTGGCAACAGGAAGATTGGCACACATATGGAATAAACTTTGATATATTGCACTTATATTTATGAGTTTAAATGCATATTTCTCAACGTTCACCTTTTTACTAAAGCCACACGATGGCGGTGAGCCCGGGTGCGAGGGCCCGTTCATCGCTGCTTGCAGCTTTAATTATTATTATTATTATTATTATTATTATTATTATTATTCTTCTTCTCCAAAATGAATCGCATTTTTGAGGGCCTAAACATGCTCGAAAAGTCATGAAACTTTGCACACACCTCAGAACTGGCGAAAATTTACGTCTGATATGGGTTTCAGAAGTGGGTGTGGCAAAATGGCTCAACAGCGCCACCTATACACGTTCAATGGTGTGCGCCTCGAGCTACGTTTCATGTACATGTATGAAAATCGTTATACACATGTAACTCTCCAATACCTACAAAAAAGTCTCTTGGAGCAAAATCCGAAACCCAACAGGAAGTCGGTTATTACTAATATTATGAGCAAATTTTGTGTCATTTTTGTCATTTCCATGCGTTGTATTTTAACGAACTCCTCCTAGAGATTCATTCAGATCAACACCAAATTTGGTATGCCTAATCTGAAGGCCTTTGCGATGTTAAATTGCGAAGCTTTTGAGTTTTCGTTAATGGGCGTGTCCGTGGCGGCCTGGCGAATTTCGATGATTCGCCATGAAACAGGAAGTTGCTATAACTCAGACATACAATGACCAATCTGCCCCAAACTTCACATGTTTGATGAGACTCCTGACCTGAACAGATTGACATGCCCATATTCAGTTATAGTCATAGCGCCACCTATTGGCAACAGGAAGTGACATATTTTACACTGCGATGAACTACTCCTAGAAATTTTATGACATCAATGTATTTTTTGTGGTCAGTCTAATCTAAAGCCCTGTGCGATGTTAAGTTGTGAAGATCTTGAGTTTTCGTCAAAAGGCGTGTCCATGGCGCCGTCACGAAGTTCTATGTCTCGCCATGGGAATAAAAGATGTTATAACTCAGGCATAAAATGTCCGATCTTCCCCAAACTTCACATGTGTGATAAGAGTCCTGGCCTGAACACATCTGAAGGCCAAAATTCCATCAGGTGTGGCAAAATGGCTCGATAGCGCCACCTATACACTTTCAACAGAGTGCGCCTCGAGCTATGTTTCACGTACATGTACAAAAATCGGTATACACATGTAACACACCAATACCTACAAAAAAGTCTCTTGGTACGAAATCCGAATCCCAACAGGAAGTCGGTTATTTAGAATTTTCTCTGCAATATTGGCGTTGTTTTTGCCATTTTCAGGGGTTGTACTTTAACGAACTCCTCCTAGAGATTTATTCAGATCAACACCAAACCTGGTCAGTGTAATCTTAAGCCCTTTGCGATGTTAAATTGCGAAGATCTTTAGATTTCGTTAAAGGGCGTGTCCATGGTGGCCTGACAAATTTCGATGTTTCGCCATGAAAAAGGAAGTTGCTGTAACTCAGACATACAATGTCCAATCTGCCCCAAACTTCACATGTTAGATAAAACTTCTGCCCTTAACAGATCTACATGCCCACATTCAGTTATAGTCATAGCGCCACCTATTGGCAACAGGAAGTGACATGTTTTACGCTGCGACAAACTACTCCTATAATTTTTTTGAGATTAACATATATTTTGTGGTCAGTCTAATCTAAAGGCCTGTGCAATGTTAACTTTTGGAGATCTTGAGTTTTTGTTAAAGGGCGTTTCCATGGCGCCATGACAAAATTTGATGTCTTGCCACAGCAAGAGAAGTTGTTGTAACTCAAGCATAAAATGTTCAATCTTCCCCAAACTTCACATGTTCGATAAGAGTCCTGGCCTGAACACATCTGAAGGCCAATATTCCATTATAATGATAGCGCCACCTGCTGGCAACGGTAAGATTGGCACACATATGGGATATACTTTGATATATTCCACTTATATTTAGGACATTAAATGCATATTTCTCAACGTTCACCTTTTTACTAAAGCAACACGATGGCGGTGAGCCCGGGTGCGAGGGCCCGTTCATCGCTGCTTGCAGCTTTAATTAGGGCCCGAGCACCGATGGTGTGAGGACCCTCTTGGAATTGCTCCGTTTATTATTATTATTATTATTAGGGCCCGAGCACCGATGGTGTGAGGACCCTCTTGGAATTGCTCCGTTTATTATTATTATTATTATTATTATTATTATTATTATTCTTCTCCAAAATGAATCGCATTTTTGAGGGCCTAAACATGCTCGAAAAGTCATGAAACTTTGCACACACCTCAGAACTGGCGAAAATTTACTTCTGATATGGGTTTCAGAAGTGGGTGTGGCAAAATGGCTCAACAGCGCCACCTATACACGTTCAACGGTGTGCGCCTCGAGCTACGTTTCATGTACATGTATGAAAATCGGTATACACATGTAACTCTCCAATACCTACAAAAAAGTCTCTTGGAGCAAAATCCGAAACCCAACAGGAAGTCGGTTATTACTAATATTATGAGCAAATTTTGTGTCATTTTTGTCATTTCCATGCGTTGTATTTTAACGAACTCCTCCTAGAGATTCATTCAGATCAACACAAAATTTGGTATGCCTAATCTGAAGGCCTTTGCGATGTTAAATTGCGAAGCTTTTGAGTTTTCGTTAATGGGTGTGTCCGTGGCGGCCTGGCGAATTTCGATGATTCGCTAGGAAACAGGAAGTTGCTTTAACTCAGACATACAATGACCAATCTGCCCCAAACTTCACATGTTTGATGAGACTCCTGACCTGAACAGATTGACATGCCCATATTCAGTTATAGTCGTAGCGCCACCTATTGGCAACAGGAAGTGACATATTTTACACTGCGACGAACTACTCCTAAAAATGTTATGACATCAATGTATTTTTTGTGGTCAGTCTAATCTAAAGGCCTGTGCGATGTTAAGTTGTGAAGATCTTGAGTTTTCGTTAAAAGGCGTGTCCATGGCGCCGTCACGAAGTTCGATGTCTCGCCATGGGAATAAAAGATGTTATAACTCAGGCATAAAATGTCCGATCTTCCCCAAACTGCACATGTGTGATAATAGTCCTGTCCTGAACACATCTGAAGGCCATAATTCCATCAGGTGTGGTAAAATGGCTCGATAGCGCCACCTATACACTTTCAACAGAGTGTGCCTCGAGCTATGTTTCACGTACATGTACAAAAATCGGTATACACATGTAACACACCAATACCTACAAAAAAGTCTCTTGGTACGAAATCCTAATCCAAACAGGAAGTCGGTTATTTAGAATTTTCTTTGCAAAATTGGCGTTGTTTTTGCCATTTTCAGGGGTTGTACATTAACGAACTCCTCCTAGAGATTTATTCAGATCAACACCAAACCGGGTCAGTGTAATCTTAAGCCTTTTGCGATGTTAAATTGCGAAGATCTTTAGATTTCGTTAAAGGGCGTGTCCATGGCGGCCCGACAAATTTCGATGTTTCGCCATGAAAAAGGAAGTTGCTGTAACTCAGGCATACAATGTCCAATCTGCCCCAAACTTCACATGTTAGATAAAACTTCTGCCCTTAACAGATCTACATGCCCACATTCAGTTATAGTCATAGCGCCACCTATTGGCAACAGGAAGTGACATGTTTTACGCTGCGACAAACTACTCCTATAATTTTTTTGAGATTAACATATATTTTGTGGTCAGTCTAATCTAAAGGCCTGTGCAATGTTAACTTATGGAGATCTTGAGTTTTTGTTAAAGGGCGTTTCCATGGCGCCATGACAAAATTTGATGTCTTGCCACAGCAAGAGAACTTGTTGTAACTCAAGCATAAAATGTTAAATCTTCCCCAAACTTCACATGTTTGATAAGAGTCCTGGCCTGAACACATCTGAAGGCCAATATTCCATTATAATGATAGCGCCACCTGCTGGCAACGGTAAGATTGGCACATATATGGGATATACTTTGAAATATTCCACTTATATTTAGGACATTAAATGCATATTTCTCAACGTTCACCTTTTTACTAAAGCCACACGATGGCGGTGAGCCCGGGTGCGAGGGCCCGTTCATCGCTGCTTGCAGCTTTAATTATTATTATTAGGGCTCAAGCCCGAAGGGGCGAAGAGCCCTATTGTTCTTCTAAGGATTATTCTTATTATTATTTTTTTTATTTTTTATTAAACCTTCCGGGGGTTTTTGGGGGCCTTAACATGCTCAAAAACTCTTGAAAATTGGCACACACATTGGAATCTGCGGCCATCAGGACGCCGCAGAGGCTGGGACCCGGGCGTGGCACAGGGGCTCTACAGCGCCCCCTGGAACACAGTCAGAAATCTTGAACCATAGCTCACACACACTTGCATATATTTATATGAAACTCAGTACACTTGTAGATCTCATTGAGCTGAACAACTTTCGCGCTTTATGTCATAGGCTCCGCCCAACAGGAAGTCAGCTATTCAGGGCTGTTTAAAAAAAGCATGCTCTGGAATTTGAAATACTCCTCTGAGGTTTTCAACCCGTTCGCCACGAAACTCAGTGAACATGATCTCAAGACATTGTGGATGAAAAATTGCGAGGGGATTTTTGATATCTCGAACGGTTTGCCCGTGGCGAGGCGTGGAACTTATGGCGAGAAATGAGGAACAGGAAATGTCTAATAACATCCACATACATTTCCTGAATTTGATCAAACTTCATGGGTTTGTTCGTTGTATGATACTGATTGTATATATGTGACTATTAAGAGTCAACGTTATAGCGCCACCAACTGGCAGCAGGAAGTGTGTCATTTTCCAAATGCTTTGAATTCAGCATCTTATTTTTACTCGATTTACTTAAAACTTCATCAGAATAATGACAAAACACGGCCGATGTAAATCTGTTGTGGGGATATTGATATCTGATATAGTGTTGCCATGGCAACGTGTCAAACTTGAATGTTCTGTTATGGTGAGTTTGAGGCAGACAACAACCTCAGATTTACATGAAACTCAAAACACATATCAGTATTAGTGATAGCTAGACAATGGCAAAAGCTTTTAAAAGGGCGTGAAGGAGGCACTCTATAGCGCCACCATTTGTCAAAAGTGGGGGGGTTAGTTTTAGCTACAGACACAAAACTTGGTACATAAATTGTTCTTATCAAGACGGACAACTTTCTAATTCACAGTCATCAGCTACGATCAACAGGAAGTCAGCTATTTTGATTTGAATGTGGATTTTTTTTTTTACATTTAGCTGTGAATTAATGCATACTGCTCAGAGGAGAGCAACACTATACACACCAAACTTTGTCTACATGATGCCAAAACATTTTAAACAACTTAAATTGCCAATGGATTTTGGATAGCTTGAACGGTTTTGTCTTGGTGATTTTTTTAAATGACAGTAAAAATGGAATTATTAATTGTCCTGCATTTTTAAATTCCAAACACTTCAAAACCTTTTTTCATACAGAAAAAAAGTCATTCTGAGTAAATATGGATAGTTTCACAACTTTACAACACTGTATGGATAACAGAAAATTAAAAAACTGTCAGACATCTCATCTCACTCTGTCCCTCTGTTTGAGTATATGTGCTTCAGACTTCCATTGTCTGAGAGAAATAGCGCCCCTACAGGTTCAATTCCCGGACTTTTACTTTCACTTTTAAATTGGTTAAAATACAAATAAATACTTAGATTTAATTCACACTGACAAGCTAAACCAACATATCTGATTATTACCGGGTCAGGGCTCATTAATAATTGATGTATGGTCAGTGATACGTGAGAAACACGAGAGATGAATCACCGCTCTGAGCATGAGCGTGTGGAATGACGAGCTCAGAAAAAACGAGTTTATTCTTGTTTTATAGCTTTTACAAATAAAATATTGCAGCGATATTACACAATTCACCAATTAAAACACACCAAGAGCTAAATTCAGATGTTTTTGAACTGTTTGTGTAAAAATTAAATATTTGCGGCTGCCTATCTGAAATCACCGCTCCGATCAGCGCATAGTGTTACGAGCTGAAAACAAACTAATTTATTCTTGTATAAGAGCTTTTTTAAATAAAATATTGCCACCAATGCACACAATACACCGATTATAACACAACAAGAGCTAAATGCAGGTGTTTGTGACCCGTTTAAGTGTGCAAGACTATTTGAAAGCGCGACTGGCAGAATAACATATATCTCTTGAGCTGCAGGTTTCTGCCTTTCGTCGTACGAACGAACACATCACGGACAAGATTATTTCAAAATAGCTTGGCGAATATAAACGAAAACAGCCACGTGAACATAAACTGTTGAGAAATAAATCTGAAGTGGATCTACTGGATTTGAATATTAAAGTGACCACATTTACCACTTGCTTCTGTCTTCAATTTTAATCTATATAAAAAAGGAAACTCATTCGACTTGGCTGCTTTTTTAATGTGTGCGTATTTATTTATTTACCTTTTTATACATTTTGTATAATTTCATAGTTTGTGTATTACAATTATAAAAACAAAAATAAATTTAGCCACTCACATATAAATAGCTTAGGCCTTATCCTTTTTCTGACAGTTTTAGGGATTTTTAAAAATCCTAAAAAAAAACTTATTTGTGCTGCAAATAATAATTTCAAACTCATTTGATACTGACCTATGACATCCTGTAACATTATATTTATTTGAATTTACAAAATCTCATGGATGTAACAGTAAATCTGTTCAGCTCACAGATCAATACTAAGCTGTAATGCAAGCAGAACTTTCACAAATGCTTATGAGTCATTTAAGGATTTGATAACTGTAAAATAATGTCTAATTTGTTAACATTAGCAAATGCATTGATAACATTTTATAATAACTGCACTCATTAGTAAATAGTCAGTTCATGCTTTATAAAGCCTTGTCCCAATATTAATAGTCAGTAGTAAGCAGTTTATAAATACAGCTATAAATAGCTTGTCCTTGGTTTATAAGCACATTTATTAAAAAGGAGAGTAAAGGGTCAGTTATCTTCCTATGAAAAATAAAAGATAAAAATAAACAAACAACAACACAGATTGATACAGAAATCAGAAATTTTATTGTGGATTTATGAAAAAATCAGCCTGTAAATGAATTCATACTCCTCCTCATACTACTCCATACTCCTTTTTCAACATGATGCCAATATACTGAAATTGTAAATGGGTTTAGGATAGCTTAAATGGTGTTGCCATAGAGATTTATTAAAGTAACATAAAAAAATACAATAGTTATTTTACTATATCTTTAAAATGTTTCATTCTAACTCTTCATAATTTTTTATATAAGTAGAAGTCATCATTTGAAGGAAGCACAGTAAGTTTCATAGCTTTATCATTTTCAAGAGCCAGCATAAAATTAAAACTATCATAACTTATAAATCAAGCTTGCAATTCTTAGTACCAATAATGGCCACCAGAGGGAGCTATAGGATTACTTTTAAATAATTATTGTAGAAACGAGTATAATTTAAATCATTTATAGAAATCTTTCAAAAAAATAATATGAATTGTATGTATTTTACTGATAAAGTGACCCTCACTTAATTAGAATAACAAGCTGAAGTATTGTGAACTGTATATTAAGAATAATTCTTTATAGGCTTTATGGACAGATACGTTTTGAGTGACTCTTGAAGGTTCAGCACCACATCCTCTTTTACCACTGTTTAAAGAATTAATCTTACACAACAGGTGTGAATGAATTTTGGATAGCTTGAATGGTTTTGTCGTGTTGATTTTTTGAAATAATAGTAAAAAAGGAACCAGTAAATGTCTTTTTATTTTTTTAAAGTGCAGCTTCTAAACACTTCAAAAAAAAAAATGTACACATAGAAGACAAGTTATTCTGAGGAAATATGCATAGTTTCATGACTATACAACACTATATGGATGATAGAAAATTAAAAAACTATCATACATCTGATGTCACTCAGTCCCACTGTCACTGTGGGTAATGTGTGTGTGTGTGTGTGTGTGTGTGTGTGTGTGTGTTGTCAGTTCTTCTTGACCTGCTTTTTTCTTCTTCTTTTCTGACCTCATGACCCAGTCAGCATTTTTTGTACAATGGTCAAGTCTTAACTTATCAATTTCTGTATTGCATTTGTGTTTGATATTTCTCATGGGTATTTCATAATTTTCGACCTTACAGTTTGAGTTAAAACTCTATTTTAGCGCATTTCATCTGTAAAAGAAAACATGCCTAATAATTCTGCACACATGAATATAAGGGCCCTATTTAAACGATCTGAAACGCAAGTGTCAAAGCGCGAAGCGCAAGTAACTTTGTGGGCGGGTCTCGGCGCTGTTGCTATTTTCCCGGCGGGATAAATGGCTCTTGCGCCCGGCGCAAATCTAAAATGGGTTGGTCTGAAGTAGCTTCATTATTCTTAGGTGTGGTTTGGGCGTAACGTGAAATAAACCAATCAGAGCGTCATCCAACATTCCCTTTAAAAGCAGGTGCGCAAGTTCCATTATGGATTGCTATTATGGCGTATTTACCAGGCGCACGCCAAGAGCGGTTCACAGCCGAGCAGACTGATGTTCTTGTAAGAGCAGTGAAAGACAGAGAAGTTGTGTTGTATGAGGATGGGAGAAACCCACCCAAAATAGCGTCATGATTTCCGTCATCTCATGTGTTAATATTTTTTTAGTGTAACAATTTATGATTTGCAAAAATAACTGTTGCATCTGTGTAGATTACATGAGCAAAGTGTATGCGCGTTGTGCACGCTATACATTATGGTCAAGCATGCGCCCTTAAAACAGCATAATGAACAACGCGTTTGACTTTAGACTAGGTTTTTTCTGGTCAGTGGCGCAATTGTTTAATGGAACAGCAAAATAGCACCAGGGATTGTTTGCGCCGGAACAAGCCTCCTTTTTTGCGCTGAACCGCCCAGGGAGCGCAAGTTCATTCACTAGTTTAGCGACGTTCTTCTGTGGAGGGAAAAGCGCGCTTTGCGCAGGTGCAAAATAGGAATGACACATGCGTCGGTGTACAAAGTCAATTGCGCTGGGTGCAAGATAGGGCCCAAGGAGTTTTTCTCTTCCAGCTTTCCTGGACTATTGTATAGCACTCATAAATGATTAAATAAAAAATAATGGTAGTTATTAAGATTGATATGGTTTGGAATTGGTAAAATGTACTTGGAAAAAAATCACAATAAAACAATGTTTTCATGTTTAAGTTTGGAATATTAACTGACATGAATAAATGCTTTATAAATATTGTTCATGTTAACATAATGTTTATAAATAAAATCTTATTGTACAGTGTTACTAAAGTTATATATATATATATATATATATATATATATATATATATATACATATATTTACATATACATATACATATACATATACATATACATATATATATATATATATATATATATATATATATATATTGTTCTGTGAATGTGATTTTAAAGTCTAGATGATTCGGATTAACCCTTTAACTGCCGTATCCTTTAAAACCTCACTGCCAGAGGGATATTGTGAATGCATGTGCCCGCTGGGCACAGTTTACCTGATGCCACGGGGGGGTTATGGCATTGGTGGCTTGAGCCCGCCATCGCTGCTTGCAGCTATATTTAGGGCCCGAGCACCGATGGTGTGAGGACCCTCTTGGAATTGCTCCGTTTATTATTATTATTATTATTATTATTCTTCTCTAAGATGAATCGCATTTTTGAGGGCCTAAACATGCTCGAAAAGTCATGAAACTTTGCACACACCTCAGAACTGGCGAAAATTTACGTCTGATATGGGTTTCAGAAGTGGGTGTGGCAAAATGGCTCAACAGCGCCACCTATACACGATCAACGGTGTGCGCCTCGAGCTACGTTTCATGTACATGTATGAAAATCGGTATACACATGTAACTCTCCAATACCTACAAAAAAGTCTCTTGGAGCAAAATCCGAAACCCAACAGGAAGTCGGTTATTTCTAATATTATGAGCAAATTTTTTGTCATTTTTGTCAATTCCATGCGTTGTATTTTAACGAACTCCTCCTAGAGATTAATTCAGATCAACACCAAATTTGGTATGCCTAATCTAAAGGCCTTTGCGATGTTAAATTGCGAAGCTTTTGAGTTTTCGTTGAAGGGCCTGTGTGTGGCGGCCTGGCGAATTTCGATGATTCGCCATGAAACAGGAAGTTGCTATAACTCAGACATACAATGACCAATCTGCCCCAAACTTCAAATGTTTGATGAGACTCCTGTCCTGAACGGTTTGACATGACCATATTCAGTTATAGTCATAGCGCCACCTATTGGCAACAGGAAGTGACATATTTTACGCTGCGACAAACTACTCCTAGAAATTTTTGACATCAATGTCTTTTTTGTCGTCAGTCTAATCTAAAGGCCTGTACGATGTTAAATTGAGAAGATCTTGAGTTTTCGTTAAAGGGCGTGTCCATGGCGCCATGTCAAAGTTCGATGTCTCGCCATGGGAGTAGAAGTTGTTGTAACTCAGTCATAAAATATCAGATCTTGCCCAAACTTCAAATGTTTGATAAGAGTACTGACCTGAACACATCTGGAGGCTAATATTCCATTGGGTGTGGCAAAATGGCTCGATAGCGCCACCTATACATTTTCAATGGAGTGCGCCTCGAGCTACATGTCATATACATGTACGAAAATCGGTAAACATATGTAACACACCAATAGCTACAAAAAAGTCTCTTGGTACGAAACCCGAATCCCAACAGGAAGTCGGTTATTTTTAATTTTCCCTGCAAAATTGGTGTTGTTTTTGTCATTTTCAGGGGTTGTATTTTAACGATCTCCTCCTAGAGATTTATTCAGATCAACACCAAACTTGGTCAGTGTAATCTAAAGCCCTTTGCCATGTTAAATTGCGAAGGAATTGAGGTTTCGTTAAAGGGCGTGTCCATGGCGGCCTGACAAATTTCGATGATTCGCCATGAAAAATGATGGTGCTATAACTCACACATACAATGTCCAATCCGCCCCAAACTTCACATTTTTGATAAGACTCTACACCTGAACAGATCTACATGCCAATATTCAGTTATAGTCATAGCGCCACCTATTGGCAACTGGAAGTGACATATTTTACACTGTGACAAACTACTCCTAGAAATTTTATGACATCAATGTCTTTTTTTGTGGTCAGTCTAATCTAAAGACCTGTGTGATGTTTAGTTGTGAAGATCTTGAGTTTTTGTTAAAAGGCATGTCCATGTCGCCATGACGAAGTTCGATGTCTCGCCATGGGAATAAAAGATGTTATAACTCAGGCATAAAATGTCCGATCTTGCCCAAATTTCACATGTGTGATAAGGGTCCTGGCTTGAACACATCTGAAGGCCAATATTCCATTATAACGATAGCGCCACCTGCTGGCAAAAGGAAGATTGGCACACATATGGAATAAACTGTGATATATTGCACTTATATTTATGAGTTTAAATGCATATTTCTCAACGTTCACCTTTTTACTAAAGCCACACGATGGCGGTGAGCCCGGGTGCGAGGGCCCGTTCATCGCTGCTTGCAGCTTTAATTATTATTATTATTCTTCTTCTCCAAAATGAATCGCATTTTTGAGGGCCTAAACATGCTCGAAAAGTCATGAAACTTTGCACACACCTCAGAACTGGCGAAAATTTACGTCTGATATGGGTTTCAGAAGTGGGTGTGGCAAAATGGCTCAACAGCGCCACCTATACACGTTCAACGGTGTGCGCCTCGAGCTACGTTTCATGTACATGTATGAAAATCGGTATACACATGTAACTCTCCAATACCTACAAAAAAGTCTCTTGGAGCAAAATCCGAAACCCAACAGGAAGTCGGTTATTACTAATATTATGAGCAAATTTTGTGTCATTTTTGTCATTTCCATGCGTTGTATTTTAACGAACTCCTCCTAGAGATTTATTCAGATCAACACCAAATTTGGTATGCCTAATCTGAAGGCCTTTGCGATGTTAAATTGCGAAGCTTTTGAGTTTTCGTTAATGGGCGTGTCCTTGGCGGCCTGGCGAATTTCGATGATTCGCCATGAAACAGGAAGTTGCTATAACTCAGACATACAATGACCAATCTGCCCCAAACTTCACATGTTTGATGAGACTCCTGACCTGAACAGATTGACATGCCCATATTCAGTTATAGTCATAGCGCCACCTATTGGCAACAGGAAGTGAAATATTTTACACTGCGATGAACTACTCCTAGAAATTTTATGACATCAATGTTTTTTTTTGTGGTCAGTCTAATCTAAAGCCCTGTGCGATGTTAAGTTGTGAAGATCTTGAGTTTTCGTTAAAAGGCGTGTCCATGGCGCCGTCACGAAGTTCGATGTCTCGCCATAGGAATAAAAGATGTTATAACTCAGGCATAAAATGTCCGATCTTCCCCAAACTTCACATGTGTGATAAGAGTCCTGGCCTGAACACATCTGAAGGCCAAAATTCCATCAGGTGTGGCAAAATGGCTCGATAGCGCCACCTATACACTTTCAACAGAGTGCGCCTCGAGCTATGTTTCACGTACATGTACAAAAATCGGTATACACATGTAACACACCAATACCTACAAAAAAGTCTCTTGGTACGAAATCCGAATCCCAACAGGAAGTCGGTTATTTAGAATTTTCTCTGCAAAATTGGCGTTGTTTTGGTCATTTTCAGGGGTTATACTTTAACGAACTCCTCCTAGAGATTTATTCAGATCAACACCAAACCTGGTCAGTGTAATCTTAAGCTCTTTGCGATGTTAAATTGCGAAGATCTTTAGATTTCGTTAAAGGGCGTGTCCATGGTGGCCTGACAAATTTCGATGTTTCGCCATGAAAAAGGAAGTTGCTGTAACTCAGACATACAATGTCCAATCTGCCCCAAACTTCACATGTTAGATAAAACTTCTGCCCTTAACAGATCTACATGCCCACATTCAGTTATAGTCATAGCGCCACCTATTGGCAACAGGAAGTGACATGTTTTACGCTGCGACAAACTACTCCTATAATTTTTTTGAGATTAACATATATTTTGTGGTCAGTCTAATCTAAAGGCCTGTGCAATGTTAACTTTTGGAGATCTTGAGTTTTTGTTAGAGGGCGTTTCCATGGCGCAATGACAAAATTTGATGTCTTGCCACAGCAAGAGAAGTTGTTGTAACTCAAGCATAAAATGTTCAATCTTCCCCAAACTTCACATGTTCGATAAGAGTCCTGGCCTGAACACATCTGAAGGCCAATATTCCATTATAATGATAGCGCCACCTGCTGGCAACGGTAAGATTGGCACATATATTTAGGACATTAAATGCATATTTCTCAACGTTCACCTTTTTACTAAAGCAACACGATGGCGGTGAGCCCGGGTGCGAGGGCCCGTTCATCGCTGCTTGCAGCTTTAATTATTATTATTATTATTATTATTATTATTATTCTTCTTCTCCAAAATGAATCGCATTTTTGAGGGCCTAAACATGCTCGAAAAGTCATGAAACTTTGCACACACCTCAGAACTGGCGAAAATTTACGTCTGATATGGGTTTCAGAAGTGGGTGTGGCAAAATGGCTCAACAGCGCCACCTATACACGTTCAACGGTGTGCGCCTCGAGCTACGTTTCATGTACATGTATGAAAATCGGTATAAACATGTAACTCTCCAATACCTACAAAAAAGTCTCTTGGAGCAAAATCCGAAACCCAACAGGAAGTCGGTTATTACTAATATTATGAGCAAATTTTGTGTCATTTTTGTCATTTCCATGCGTTGTATTTTAACGAACTCCTCTTAGAGATTCATTCAGATCAACACCAAATTTGGTATGCCTAATCTGAAGGCCTTTGCGATGTTAAATTGCGAAGCTTTTGAGTTTTCGTTAATGGGTGTGTCCGTGGCGGCCTGGCGAATTTCGATGATTCGCCATGAAACAGGAAGTTGCTATAACTCAGACATACAATGACCAATCTGCCCCAAACTTCACATGTTTGATGAGTCTCCTAACATGAACAGATTGACATGCCCATATTCAGTTATAGTCATAGCGCCACCTATTGGCAACAGGAAGTGACATATTTTACACTGCGATGAACTACTCCTAGAAATTTTATGACATCAATTTTTTTTTTGTGGTCAGTCTAATCTAAAGGCCTGTGCGATGTTAAATTGTGAAGATCTTGAGTTTTCGTTAAAAGGCGTGTCCATGGCGCCGTCACGAAGTTTGATGTCTCGCCATGGGAATAAAAGATGTTATAACTCAGGCATAAAATGTCTGATCTTCCCCAAACTTCACATGTGTGATAAGAGTCCTGGCCTGAACACATCTGAAGGCCAAAATTCCATCAGGTGTGGCAAAATGGCTCGATAGCGCCACCTATACACTTTCAACAGAGTGCGCCTCGAGCTATGTTTCACGTACATGTACAAAAATCGGTATACACATGTAACACACCAATACCTACAAAAAAGTCTCTTGGTACGAAATCCGAATCCCAACAGGAAGTCGGTTATTTAGAATTTTCTCTGCAAAATTTGCGTTGTTTTTGCCATTTTCAGGGGTTGTACTTTAACGAACTCCTCCTAGAGATTTATTCAGATCAACACCAAACCTGGTCAGTGTAATCTTAAGCCCTTTGCGATGTTAAATTGCGAAGATCTTTAGATTTCGTTAAAGGGCGTGTCCATGGTGGCCTGACAAATTTCGATGTTTCGCCATGAAAAAGGAAGTTGCTTTAACTCAGACATACAATGTCCAATCTGCCCCAAACTTCACATGTTAGATAAAACGTCTGCCCTTAACAGATCTACATGCCCACATTCAGTTATAGTCATAGCGCCACCTATTGGCAACAGGAAGTGACATGTTTTACGCTGCGAAAAACTACTCCTATAATTTTTTTGAGATTAACATATATTTTGTGGTCAGTCTAATCTAAAGGCCTGTGCAATGTTAACTTTTGGAGATCTTGAGTTTTTGTTAAAGCGCCTTTCCATGGCGCCATGACAAAATTTGATGTCTTGCCACAGCAAGAGAAGTTGTTGTAACTCAAGCATAAAATGTTCAATCTTCCCCAAACTTCAAATGTTTGATAAGAGTCCTGGCCTGAACACATCTAAAGGCCAATATTCCATTATAATGATAGCGCCACCTGCTGGCAACGGTAAGATTGGCACATATGTGGGATATACTTTGATATATTCCACTTATATTAAGGACATTAAATGCATATTTCTCAACGTTCACCTTTTTACTAAAGCAACACGATGGCGGTGAGCCCAGGTGCGAGGGCCCGTTCATCGCTGCTTGCAGCTTTAATTATTATTATTATTATTATTATTATTATTCTTCTTCTCCAAAATGAATCGCATTTTTGAGGGCCTAAACATGCTCGAAAAGTCATGAAACTTTGCACACACCTCAGAACTGGCGAAAATTTACGTCTGATATGGGTTTCAGAAGTGGGTGTGGCAAAATGGCTCAACAGCGCCACCTATACACGTTCAACGGTGTGCGCCTCGAGCTACGTTTCATGTACATGTATGAAAATCGGTATACACATGTAACTCTCCAATACCTACAAAAAAGTCTCTTGGAGCAAAATCTGAAACCCAACAGGAAGTCGGTTATTACTAATATTATGAGCAAATTTTGTGTCATTTTTGTCATTTCCATGCGTTGTATTTTAACGAATTCCTCCTAGAGATTCATTCAGATCAACACCAAATTTGGTATGCCTAATCTGAAGGCCTTTGCGATGTTAAATTGCGAAGCTTTTGAGTTTTCATTAATGGGCGTGTCCGTGGCGGCCTGGCGAATTTCGATGATTCGCCATGAAACAGGAAGTTGTTATAACTCAGACATACAATGACCAATCTGCCCCAAACTTCACATGTTTGATGAGACTCCTGACCTGAACAGATTGACATGCCCATATTCAGTTATAGTCATAGCGCCACCTACTGGCAACAGGAAGTGACATATTTTACACTGCGATGAACTACTCCTAGAAATTTTATGACATCAATGTATTTTTTGTGGTCAGTCTAATCTAAAGGCCTGTGCGATGTTAAGTTGTGAAGATCTTGAGTTTTCGTTAAAAGGCGTGTCCATGGCGCCGTCACGAAGTTCGATGTCTCGCCATGGGAATAAAAGATGTTATAACTCAGGCATAAAATGTCCGATCTTCCCCAAACTGCACATGTGTGATAAGAGTCCTGGCCTGAACACATCTGAAGGCCAAAATTCCATCAGGTGTGGCAAAATGGATCGATAGCGCCACCTATACACTTTCAACAGAGTGCGCCTCAAGCTATGTTTCACGTACATGTACAAAAATTGGTATACACATGTAACACACCAATACCTACAAAAAAGTCTCTTGATACGAAATCCGATTCCCAACAGGAAGTCGTTTATTTAGAATTTTCTCTGCAAAATTGGCGTTGTTTTTGCCATTTTCAGGGGTTGTACTTTAACGAACTCCTCCTAGAGATTTATTCAGATCAACACCAAACCTGGTCAGTGTAATCTTAAGCCCTTTGTGATGTTAAATTGCGAAGATCTTTAGATTTCGTTAAAGGGCGTGTCCATGGTGGCCTGACAAATTTCGATGTTTCGCCATGAAAAAGGAAGTTGCTGTAACTCAGACATACAATGTCCAATCTGCCCCAAACTTCACATGTCAGATAAAACTTCTGCCCTTAACAGATCTACATGCCCACATTCAGCTATAGTCATAGCGCCACCTATTGGCAACAGGAAGTGACATGTTTTACGCTGCAACAAACTACTCCTATAATTATTTTGAGATTAACATATATTTTGTGGTCAGTCTAATCTAAAGGCCTGTGCAATGTTAACTTTTGGAGATCTTGAGTTTTTGTTAAAGGGCGTTTCCATGGCGCCATGACAAAATTTGATGTCTTGCCACAGCAAGAGAAGTTGTTGTAACTCAAGCATAAAATGTTCAATCTTCCCCAAACTTCACATGTTTGATAAGAGTCCTGGCCTGAACACCTCTGAAGGCCAATATTCCATTATAATGATAGCGCCACCTGCTGGCAACGGTAAGATTGGCACATATATGGGATATACTTTGATATATTCCACTTATATTTAGGACATTAAATTAATATTTCTCAACGTTCACCTTTTTACTAAAGCCACACGATGGCGGTGAGCCCGGGTGCGAGGGCCCGTTCATCGCTGCTTGCAGCTTTAATTATTATTATTATTAGGGCCCGAGCACCGAGGTGCGAGGACCCTCTTGTATCTGCTTTGTTTTTTATTAGGGCTCAAGCCTGGAGGGCGAGAGCCCTATTGTTTTCCTTAGGATTATTTGTTATTATTATTATTATTATTATTATTATTTATTATTATTATTTTTCTTCAAGGTTTCGGGGGCTTTTGGGGCCCTTAACATGCTTAAAAAGTCTTGAAAATTGGCACACACATTGGAACCTGCGGCCATTAGGGCCGGGCAGAGACTGATACACGGGCGTGGCACAGGGGCTCTACAGCGCCCCCTGGAATGCTGAGGGCCATATATCATACATACTTGCACGTAGACGCACAAAACTCGGTACACATATAGAACTCATCAATACAAACAACTTTCGAATTGCATATCATAGGCTCCGCCCAACAGGAAGTTGGCTATTTGGGGTTTATTATTCATATTTGTCGTCAAAGTTGTGGGGGCTTTTGGGGTCCTTAACATACTCAAAAACTCTTGAAAGTTTGCGCACACTTTGGAATCTGTGGCCTTAAGGAGCCTGCAGAGGCTGGGACCTGGGCGTGGCACAGGGGCTCTACAGCGCCCCCTGGAACACAGTCATAAATGTTGATGTATAGCTCACACATACTTGCACATATTAATATGAAACTCAGTACACATTTAGATCTCATCGTGCCGAACAACTTGCGTATTGCATGTTATAGGCTCCGCCCAACAGGAAGTCAGCTATTTAGAGTTATGTAAAAAGCATATGCTCTGGAATTTGAAATACTTGTCATAGGTTTTTTACTCGATTGCCGCCAAACTCGGTCAACATGATCTCAAGACAATGGGGATGAAAAATTGCCAGGGGATTTTTGATATCTCAAACGGTTTGCTCGTGGCGAGGCGTTGAAATTATGGCGAGAAATGAGAAACAGGAAGTGTCTAATACCATCCACATACATTTCCTGATTTTAATCAAACTTCATCAGATTATTCATTGTATGATGTCGATCGCATATATGTGACTATTAGGAGTCAAAGTTATAGCGCCACCAACTGGCAGCAGGAAGTGTGTCATTTTCAAAATGCTTTGTATTCAGCATCTTATTTTTACTCGATTTGCTTCAAACTTCATCAGAATAATGTTAAAACACAGCCGATATAAATCTGCTGGGGGGATATTGATATCTAAAAATATTGTTGCCGTGGCAACATGTCAAACTTGAATACTTCTCAGGTGATTTTAAGGCATATAACATACTTAGAATTTCATGAAATTCAGAACACATATCAGTATTTATGATAACTAGACACTGGCAAAAGTTCATAAGAGGGCGTGGAAGAGGCACTCTATAGCGCCACCTTTTGTCAAAAGTGGGGGGGTTAGTTTTAGCTACAGACACCAAACTCGGTACAAAAATTTTTCTTATCAAGACGGACAACTTTCTAATTCACAGTCATCAGCTACGATCAACAGGAAGTCAGCTATTTTGATTTGAATGTGGATTTTTTTTTACATTTAGCTGTGAATTAATGCATACTGCTCAGAGGAGAGTAACACTATACACACCAAACTTTGTCTACATGATGCCAAAACATTTTAAACAACTTAAATTGCCAAAGGATTTTGGATAGCTTGAACGGTTTTGTCGTGGTGATTTTTTTAAATGACAGTAAAAATGGAATTATTAATTGTCCTGCATTTTTAAATTCCAAACACTTCAAAACCTTTTTTCATACAAAAAAAAAGTCATTCTGAGTAAATATGGATAGTTTCACGACTTTACAACACTGTATGGATAACAGAAAATTAAAAAACTGTCAGACATCTCATCTCACTCTGTCCCTCTGTTTGAGTATTATGTGCTGAGACTTACATTGTCTGAGAGAAAATGCGCCCCTACAGGTTCAATTCCTTAAAGGGAAATTCGACTGAAAGGGAGGAGACTCTCTTTTAGTTTCATTTTTAAATCGGTTAAAATACAAAATAATACTTGGATTTAATTCACACTGACAACCTAAACCAACATATATGATTATTACCGGGTCAGGGCTCATTAATAATTGATGTGTGGTCAGTGATACGTGAGAAACACGAGAGATGAATCATGCTCTGAGCAGGAGCGTGTGGAATGACGAGCTCAGAAAAACGAGTTTATTTTTGTTTTATAGCTTTAACAAATAAAATATTAAAGCGATATCACACAATTCACCAATTAGAACACACCAAGAGCTAAATTCAGATGTTTTTGAACTGTTTGTGTGAAAATGAAATATTCGCGGCTGCCTATCTGAAATCACCGCCTCCGATCAGCGCTTACAGTGTCACAAGTTCAAAACAAACGAATTTATTCTTGTTTAAGAGCTTTTTCAAATAAAATATTGCCATAAATGCACACAATACACCCATTATAACACAAGAGCTAAATGCAGGTGTTTGTGACCCGTTTAAGTGTGCAAGACTACTTGAAAGCGCGACTGGCAGAATAACATATCTCTCGAGCTGCAGGATTCTGCCTTTCGTCGTAAGAACGAACACATCACGGACAAGATTATTTCAAAATACATAATTGCTTGGCGAATATAAACGAAAACAGCCACGTGAACATAAACTGTTGAGAAATAAATCTGAAGTGGATCTACTGGATTTGAATATTAAGTGACCGCATATACCAGCTGCTTCTGTCTTCAATTTTAATCTATATAAAAAAATAAACTCATTCATCTTGGCTGCTTTTTTAATATGTGTACGTATTTATTTATTATTTTGCTCTAACAAGACTTAATCTATATTTAATTAAATCAATTACATTTTATTTTACATTTGATTTGTCCATTTCGGCATCTAAACGCCTAAAAACCTAAAACATGCTCTATTATACTATTGTTAGCAATTTCTTTATCGTCCAATTTATCTGGTGTACACTTTTATTTTCATAATAAACTTGTTTGTTAGATTATACACAGTTACAGTGGTCTATAATAAATATTAACAGGTTTTATTCAAGATGTTTAGAATGATTGCCGTAGGCTAATTTTTTAAAATGTAAATCCAAAAAAAAAAAAAAAAAAAAAAGTTTAAATAAATGAAAAACATTGGAAAAGAATAACTGTTGTACTTTTTTATACATTTTGTATAATTTTATAGTTTATGCATTATAGTTATAAAAACAAATAAATTTAGCCACTCACATAGAAATCTTAGGCCTTATCCTTTTTTGACAGTTTTAGGGATTTTTAAAAATCCTAAAAAACCTTATTTGTGCTGCAAATAATAATTTCAAATTAATTTGATACTGACCTCTGACATCCTGTGACATGATATTTATTTGAATTTACATAATCTCATGGATGTAACAGTAAATCTGTTCAGCTCACAGATCAAGACTAAGCTGTAATGCAAGCAGAACTTTCACAAATGCTTGTAGGTCAATAAAATCATTACAAAACACTTACAAATCATTTAAGGGATTTGATAACACTGTAAAATAATGTCTAATTTGTTAACATTAGCAAATGCATTGATAACACTTTATAATGACTGCACTCATTAGTAAATAGTCAGTTCATTCTTTATAAAGCCTTGTCCCAATATTAATAGTCAGTAGTAAGCAGTTTATAAATACAGCTATAAATAGCTTGTTCTTGGTTTATAAGCACATTTATTAAAAAGGAGAGTAAAGTGTCAGTTATCTTCCTATGAAAAATAAATAAAATAAAAATAAACAAACAACAACACAGATTGATACAGAACTCAGAAATGTTATTGTGGATTTATGATAAACTCAGCCTGTAAATGAATTAATTCTCCTCCAAGAAGACACAAGTAGTTCACACCAAACTGTTTTAACATGAAGCCATATACTGAAGATGTTAAATTGCGAATGGGTTTAGGATACCTTAAATGGTGTGGCCATAGCGATTTATTAAAGTAACATAAAAAAATACAATAGTCATTTTACTATATCTTTGAAATGTTTAATTCCAACTATTCATAATTTTTTATATACGTAGAAGTCATCATTTGAAGGAAGCACAGTAAGTTTCATAGCTTTATCACTTTCAAGAGCCAGCATAAAATTTAAACTATCATAACTTATAAATCAAGCTTGCAATTCTTAGTACCTATAATGGCCACCAGAGGGAGCTATAGGATAACTTTTAAATAATTATTGTAGAAACGAGTATGATTTAAATCATTCATAGAAATCTTTCAAAAAAATGAATTGTATATATTTTACTGATAAAATGACCCTCACTTAATTAGAATAACAAGCTGAAGTATTTTGAACTGTATATTAAGAATAATTCTTTATAGGCTTTATGGACAGATAACGTTTTGAGTGACTCTTGAAGGTTCAGCACCACATCCTCTTTTACCACTGTTTAAAGAATTAATCTTACAGAATAGGTGTGAATCAGGGGCGTCGCTTCAGCCCCCCTAAACTTATGCCCAGCCCCCCTAAAAAATTATTTGATTAATTAATTAGTGATCGCTTCAGTCCCCTTTAAAAACTCATTTGAAACGGTGGCAAGCTGCATCAAGTTCCGGCTCCTCCCCTGATCTGAGTCTGCATGGATTCAGCGCGTTTTTCAATCCACAGTGGCGCCGAGCAGAGCGAACATCAGAGAGTACAAGGTGTGTGTGTGCGTGCGTGTGTGTGTGTGCGTGTGTGTGTTCTCGCATCCAATACCAGTACGTCTTCGCTGCGTTCACCTTCAGCCTTTATCACAGTGTGACAGTTGTTTTTTCTTCCAACAAAAATGAAGCGATTAACACCCATGAAAACATACTTTAGAAAACGATCATGATTTATTTTAATTTACTTTTTAAAATTGAAAACATATTATTGTGTATTTCGGCATTACATTATGCAGCCATGCAAAATAAATTATTAACGACACACATCATTGTCTGAAAGCACTAAATGGCACAGAGAGAGAAACATCATGTGGAGATATTTTGTTTTCTATTATTAAATATAATTTTGTATTAAGTAATAATGAATCATTAGTGTATCATGATACATATATTAGAGTAAGAGTAAAGGGATCTGTGATTTTTTTTTTTTTTTAAGTAATTGAGTTATAGAAGTGGCAAATTGATAATTGTGTTATTTTTAATAAATTGAAATAAATATAGAACAGATTAAACATATTGCCAATAGACAATTACATTAATACATGTTTTGTCTATATTCTTAATGAATATTAGCTGGTTAGTTAAATGATTTGAAATGAAATACATTTTCAGGGGCTGACTTGATGTATAACCAACCGTATTGTTGATTATAAAGGCTAAAAAGCTAAAAATTTATAATAATAATAATAATAATAATAATAAAAAAATATAATAATTTATATTTCATTGTAGATGGATATACAACATTTTTTTGTTGTGCAGGAGTAGGTCTGCAAATGAGCAACAGTCAGGTGAGAATAGAACAGACAGCCTGACACACACACACACACACACACACACAATACCACTGTGTTCCCAAGATTCATTGCAGTCATTGAACCCTTATGTTGTTTTAATATTCTGCCGATTTCCACGTACATTTCATAAGAAAAAGCAGTGGTATCATCAAAGGATAAACATGAATGTCCTAATACTGAATCAGTTAGTCTTTATTGTAAAAAAAATAAATAAATCTACATTCCCAATTCAAAATTTTCCAGTGACTGGTCACATCTAAAAAACTGTATTAGTTTTTTTTACAGTGTTATATATGGCTCAGTCAGTACTCCTACTCCCATATATGAAATACAGGGAATACAATGGAATAGTGGATTGCAATAAGGTTAGTAGTATACAACCCTACCCTAATAGTCAAATAATATTTTTTAATCATACCCTTATTGGGGGCTGAGCCCCCCTAAAATCAAAATCTTAGAATCGCCCCTGGTGTGAATGAATTTTGGATAGCTTGAATGGTTTTGCCGTGATGATTTTTTGAAATAATAGTAAAAAAGGAACCAGTAAATGTCTTTTTATTTTTTTAAAGTGCAGCTTCTAAACACTTAAAAAAAAAAAAAAATGTACACATAGAAGACCAGTCATTCTGAGGCATATTTCCTCAGAATGACTGGTCTCATGACCATAGTTTCATCACTATACAACACTGTATGGATGATAGAAAATTAAAAAAAACTATCATACATCTGATGTCACTCAGTCCCACTGTCACTGTGGGTAATGTGTGTGTGTGTGTGTTAAGTGAATTAGGTGTGAAACTATCAGGGAGCATTTAGTCTCCAGCGCCAACATTTTACAGAACTGCCACTTTCCTGGAGTCTCAGAATTACAATGTGTTAGGTTCTGAGAGATCTAAGATTCCAAAAAATGATTTAATTAGAATACCATGAAGTATTGTGAAATACTATATATTGAGACTTTATATATAGGCTTTATGAACAGATTAGAGTGACTCGTGAAGGACCAGCACCACCTCCTCTTGTCTGATGGTATGAGGAATATATTTTCCAGAATCCGGGATTAAGATTTAGGAGCTCATTTTTATTCCACCTCCTTTCCTGAAAGTCTGTCTTGCAGAATTGACTAAAAATTAATCTTCACATTAATTCCTAATTATTTTGCACATATTTTTGTCAGTTCTTCTTGACCTGTTTTTTTTTTCTTCTTCTTTTCTGACCTCATGACCCAGTCAGCATTTTTGTACAATGGTCAAGTCTTAACTTATCTATTTCTGTATTGCATTTGTGTTTGATATTTCTCATGGGTATTTCATAATTTTCGACTTTGAGTTAAAACAGTTTGAGTTAAAACTCTTTTTTAGCGCATTTCATCTGTAAAAGAAAACATGCCTTATAATTCTGCACACATGAATATAAGGAGTTTTTCTCTTCCAGCTTTCCTGGACTATTGTATAGCACTCATAAATGATTAAATAAAAAATAATGGTAGTTATTAAGATTGATATGGTTTGGAATTGGTAAAATGTGCTTGGAAAAAAATCACAATAAAACTATGTTTTAATGTTTAAGTTTGGAATATTAACTGACATGAATGAATGCTATATAAATATTGTTCATGTTAACATAATGTTTATGAATGAAATCTTATTGTAAAGTGTTACTAAATATATATATATATATATATATATATATATATATATATATATATATATATATATATATATATATATATATATATATATATATGTATTGTTCTGTGAATGTGATTTTAAAGTCTAGATGATTCGGATTAACCCTTTAACTGCCATATCCTTTAAAACCTCACTGCCAGAGGGATATTGTGAATGCATGTGCCCGCTTGGGCACAGTTTACCTGATGCCACCGGGGTGGCGATGGCATTGGTGGCTTGAGCCCGCCATCGCTGCTTGCAGCTATATTTATTATTATTATTATTCTTCTTCTTCTTCTCCCGAATGAATCGCATTTTTGAGGGCTTTAACATGCTCAAAAAGTCATGAAACTTTGCACACGCGTCAAACCTGGTGAAAATTTTCGTCTGATATAGGATTCAGAAGAGGGTGTGGCAAAATGGCTCGACAGCGCCACCTATACCAAGAAAATCAACAGCCTTCCAGCTATGTTTCACGTACATGCACGAAAATTGGCACACATATGTAACACACCAATACCTACAAAAAAGACTCTTGGAGTGAAATTCTAAACCCAACAGGAAGTCGGTTATTTTTAATATTATGAGCAAATTTTGTGTAATTTTGGTCATTTCCATGTGTTGTATTTTAACGAACTCCTCCTAGAGAGTTCTTCAAATCATCACCAAATTTGGTATGCCTAATCTAAAGGCCTTTGCGATGTTAAATTGCGAAGATCTTGAGTTTTCGTTGAAGGGCGTGTCCGTGGCGGCCTGGCGAATTTCGATGATTCGCCATGAAAAATGAAGTTGCTATAACTCAGACATACAATGACCAATTTGCCCCAAACTTCACATGTTTGATGAGACTCCGAAGCTGAACAGATTGACATGCCCATATTCAGTTATATTCATAGCGCCACCTATTGGCAACAGGAAGTGACATATTTTACGCTGCGACGAACTACTCCTAGAAATTTTATGACATCAATGTCTTTTTTGTGGTCAGTCTAATCTAAAGGCCTGTGCGATGTTCAGTTGTGAAGATCTTGAGTTTTCGTTAAATGGCTTGTTCATGGCGCCGCGACGAAGTTCGATGTCTCGCCATGAGAATAAAAGATGTTATAACTCAGGCATAAAATGTCCGATCTTCCCCAAACTTCACATGTGTGATAAGAGTCCTGGCCTGAACAGATCTGCAGGCCAATATTCCACCGGGTGTGGCAGAATGGCTCTATAGCGCCACCTATACACTTTCAACGGAGTGCGCCTCGAGCTATGTTTCACGTACATGTACAAAAATTGGTACACACATGTAACACTCATATACCTACAAAAAAGTCTCTTGGTACGAAATCCGGATCCCAACAGGAAGTCAGTTATTTTGCATTTTCCCTTCAAAATTGGTGTTGTTTTTGCCATTTTCAGGGGTTGTACTTTAACGAACTCCTCCTAGAGATTTATTCAGATCAACACCAAACGTGGTCAATGTAATCTAAAGCCCTTTGCGATGTTAAATTGCGAAGGACTTGAGGTTTCGTTAAAGGGCGTGTCCATGGCGGCCTGACAAATTTCGATGTTTCGCCATGAAAAAGGAAGTTGCTGTAACTCAGACATACAATGTCCAATCTGCCCCAAACTTCACATGTTGGATAAGACTCTTGACCTGAACAGATCTACATGCCAATATTCAGTTATAGTCATAGCGCCACCTATTGGCAACAGGAAGTTACATATTTTACACTGCGACAAACTACTCCTAGAAATTTTATGACATCAGTGTCTTTTTTGTGGTCAGTCTAATCTAAAGACCTGTGTGATGTTTAGTTGTGAAGATCTTGAGTTTTTGTTAAAAGGTGTGTCCATGGCGCCGTGATGAAGTTCGATGTCTCGCCATGGGAATAAAAGATGTTATAACTCAGGCATAAAATGTCCAATCTTGCCCAAACTTCACTTTTGTGTAAAGGGTCCTGGCCTAAACAGATCTGAAAGCCAATATTCCATCGAGTGTGGCAAACTGGCTCGATAGCGCCACCTATACAATTTCAACGGAGTGCGTATACACTTTAAACGGAGTGCGCCTCGAGCTATGTTTCACGTACATGTACAAAAATCGGTACACACATGTAACACACCAATATCTACGAAAAAGTCTCTTGGTACGAAATCCGAATCCCAACAGGAAGTCAGTTATTTAGAATTTTCTCTGCAAAATTTGTGTTGTTTTGGCCATTTTCAGGGGTTGGACTTTGATGAACTCCTCCTAGAGATTTATTCAGATCAACACCAAACTTGGTCAGTGTAATCTAAAGCCTTTTGCAATCTTAAATTGCGAAGATCTTGAGGTTTCGTTAAAGGGCGTGTCCATGGCGGCCTGACAAATTTCGATGTTTCGCCATGAAATAGGATGTTGTTTTAACTCAGGCATTAAATGTCCAATCCTCCCCAAACCTCACATGTTCGACAAAAGTCCTGCCCTGAACACATCTGAAGGCCAATATTCCACTATAATGATAGCGCCACCTGCTGGCAAAAGGAAGATTGGCACATATATGGAATAAACATTGATATATTCTACTTATATTTATGAGTTTAAACGCATATTTCTCACCGTTCACCTATTAACTAAAGCCACTCGCTGCCGGTGAGCCCGGGTGCGAGGGCCCGTTCATCGCTGCTTGCAGCTTTAATTAGGGCTCAAGCCTGGAGGGCGAGAGCCCTATTGTTTTCCTTAGGATTATTTGTTATTATTATTATTTTTCTTCAAGGTTTCGGGGGCTTTTGGGGCCCTTAACATGCTTAAAAAGTCTTGAAAATTGGCACACACATTGGAACCTGCGGCCATTAGGGCCGGGCAGAGACTGATACACGGGCGTGGCACAGGGGCTCTACAGCGCCCCCTGGAATACTGAGGGCCATATATCATACATACTTGCACGTAGACACACAAAACTCGGTACACATGTAGATCTCATCAAACCAAACAACTTTTGTACTGCATGTCATAGGCTCCGCCCAACAGGAAGTTGGATATTTAGGGTTTAGTATTCATATTTTTCGTCAAAGTTGTGGGGGCTTTTGGGGTCCTTAACATACTCAAAAACTCTTGAAAATTTGGGCACACTTTGGAATCTGTGGCCTTTAGGAGCCTGCAGAGGCTGGGACCCGGGCGTGGCACAGGGGCTCTATGGCGCCCCCTGGAACACAGTCATAAATGTTGATGTATAGCTCACACATACTTACTCGTATTAATATGAAACTCAGTACACATATAGATCTCATCGTGCTGAACAACTTTCGTACTGCATGTCATTCGGCTCCGCCCAACAGGAAGTCAGCTATTTAGAGTTATGTAAAAAGCGCATGCTCTGGAATTTGAAATACTTGTCATAGGTTTTTTTGCCGATTGCCACCAAATTCGGTCAACATGATCTCAAGACATTGGGGATGAAAAATTGCCAGGGGATTTTTGATATCTCGAACGGTTTGCTCGTGGCGAGGCGTTGAAATTATGGCGAGAAATGAGAAACAGGAAGTGTCTAATACCATCCACATACATTTCCTGATTTTAATCAAACTGCATCAGATTATTCGTTGTATGATGTCGATCGCATATATGTGACTATTAGGAGTCAAAGTTATAGCGCCACCAACTGGCAGCAGGAAGTGTGTCATTTTCAAAATGCTTTGTATTCAGCATCTTATTTTTACTCGATTTGCTTCAAACTTCATCAGAATAATGTTAAAACACAGCCGATATAAATCTGCTGGGGGGATATTGATATCTAAAAATATTGTTGCCGTGGCAACATGTTAAACTGGAATACTTCTCAGGTGATTTTGAGGCATATAACATGCTTAGAATTTCATCAAACTCAGAACACATATCAGTATTTATGATAACTAGACACTGGCAAAAGTTCATAAGAGGGCGTGGAAGAGGCACTCTATAGCGCCACCTTTTGTCAAAAGTGGCGGGGTTAGTTTTAGCTACAGACACCAAACTCGGTACAAAAATTTTTCTTATCAAGACGGACAACTTTCTAATTCACAGTCATCAGCTACGATCAACAGGAAGTCAGCTATTTTGATTTGAATGTGGATTTTTTTTTACATTTAGCTGTGAATTAATGCATACTGCTCAGAGGAGAGTAACACTATACACACCAAACTTTGTCTACATGATGCCAAAACATTTTAAACAACTTAAATTGCTAATGGATTTTGGATAGCTTGAACGGTTTTGTCGTGGTGATTTTTTTAAATGACAGTAAAAATGGAATTATTAATTTTCCTGCATTTTTAAATTCCAAACACTTCAAAACCTTTTTTCGTACAGAAAAAAAGTCATTCTGAGTAAATATGGATAGTTTCACGACTTTACAACACTGTATGGATAACAGAAAATTAAAAAAACTGTCAGACATCTCATCTCACTCTGTCCCTCTGTTTGAGTATATGTGCTTCAGACTTCCATTGTCTGAGAGAAATAGCGCCCCTACAGGTTCAATTCCCGGACTTTTACTTTCACTTTTAAATCGGTTAAAAATACAAATAAATACTTAGATTTAATTCACACTGACAAGCTAAACCAACATATCTGATTATTACCGGTTCAGGGCTCATGGATAAATTATTTCTGGCCAGAGATACGTGAGAAATAGGAGAGATGAATCACCGCTGTGATCACGAGCGTCTGGAGTAAAGAGCTCAGAAAAAACGAATTTATTCCTGTTTTAAAGCTTTTAAAAATAAATTATTACAGCGATATCACACAATCAACCAATTAGAACACACCAAGAGCTAAATTCAGATGTTTTTGAACTGTTTGTGTGAAAATGAATTATTTGCGGCTGCCTATCTGAAATCACGCCTCCGATCAGCGCGTACAGTGTCGAGCTCAAAACAAACGAATTTATTCTTGTTTAAGAGCTTTTTTAAATAAAATATTACCACAAATGCACACAATAAACCCATTGTAACACTACAAGAGCTAAATGCAGGTGTTTGTGACCCGTTCAAGTGTGCAAGACTATTTGAAACCGCGACTGGCAGAATAACATATATCTCTCGAGCTGCAGGATTCTGCCTTTCGTCGTACGAACGAACACATCACGGACAAGATTATTTCAAAACACATAATAGCTTGGCGACTATAAACGAAAACAGCCACGTGAACATAAACTGTTGAGAAATAAATCTGAAATGGATCTACTGGATTTTAATATTAAGTGACCGCATATACCAGCTGCTTCTGTCTTCAATTTTGATCCATATAAAAAATGAAACTCATTCATCTTGGCTGCTTTTTTTAAATGTGTGTACGTATTTATTTATTTATTTATTTATTTATTTATTTATTTATTTATTATTTTGCTCTAACAAGAATTAATCTATATTTAATTAAATCAATTACATTTTATTTTACATTTGATTTGTCCATTTCTGCATCTAAACGCCTAAAAACCTAAAACATGCTCTATTATACTATTGTTAGCAATTTCTTTATCGTCCAATTTATCTGGTGTACACTTTTATTTTCATAATAAACTTGTTTGTTAGATTATACACAGTTACAGTGGTCTATAATAAATATTAACAGGTTTTATTCAAGCTGTTTAGAATGATTGCAGTAGGCAAATTTTTTGAAATGTAAATAAAATAAAAAAAATTTAAATAAATAAATAAATAAAAAACATTGGAAAAGAATAACTGTTGTACATTTTTATACATTTTGTATAATTTCATAGTTTATGCATTATAGTTATAAAAACAAATAAATTTAGCCACTCACATAAAATCTTATAGGCCTTATCCTTTTCTGACAGTTTTAGGGATTTTTAAAAATCCTAAAAAACCTTATTTGTGCTGCAAATAATAATTTCAAACTCAAACAGTAAATATTCAGTTCATGCTTTATAAAGCCTTGTCCCAATATTAATAGTCAGTAGTAAGCAGTTTATAAATACAGCTATAAAAAGCTTGTTCTTGGGTTATAAGCACATTTATTAAAAAGGAGAGTAAAGGGTCAGTTATCTTCCTATGAAAATTAATAAAAAAAACAAAAACAAACAACAACACAGATTGATACAGAACTCAGAAATTTTATTGTGGATTTATGATAAAATCAGCCTGTAAATGAATTCATACTCCTCCAAGAAGACACAAGTTCACAGCAAACTTTTTTAACATGAAGCTAATATACTGAAGATGTTAAATTGTGAATGGGTTTAGGATAGCTTAAATGGTGTGGCCATAGCGATTTATTAAAGTAACATAAAAAAATACAATCGTTATTTTACTATATCTTTAAAATTTTTCATTCCAACTCTTCATAATTTTTTATATACGTAGAAGTCATCATTTGAAGGAAGCACAGTAAGTTTCATAGCTTTATCATTTTCAAGAGCCAGCATAAAATTAAAACTATCATAACTTATAAATCAAGCTTGCAATTCTTAGTTCCAATAATGACCACCAGATGGAGCTATAGGATTACTTTTAAATAATTATTGTAAAACAAGTATGATTTAAATCATTTATAGAAATCTTTCAAAGAAAAATAATATGTATTTTATGTATTTTACTGATAAAATGACCCTCACTTAATTAGAATAACAAGCTGAAGTATTGTGAACTGTATATTAAGAATAATTCTTTATAAGCTTTATGGACAGATACGTTTTGAGTGACTCTTGAAGGATCAGCACCACATCCTCTTTTACCACTGTTTAAAGAATCTATCTTACAGAACAGGTGCGAATGAATTTTGGATAGCTTGAATGGTTTTGTCGTGGTGATTTTTTGAAATAACAGTAAAAAAGTAACCAGTAAATGTCTTTTATTTTTTTAAAGTGCAGCTTCTAAACACTTCAAAAAAATGTACACATAGAATACAAGTCATTCTGAGGAAATATGCATAGTTTCATGACTATACAACATTATATGGATGATAGAAAATTAAAAAACTATCATACATCTGATGTCACTCTGTCCCTCTGTCACTGTGGTTAATGTGTGTGTGTGTGTGTGTGTGTGTGTGTTTGTGTGTGTGTTAAGTGAATTAGGTGTGAAACTATCAGGGAGCATTTAGTCTCCAGCGCCAACATTTTACAGAACTGCCACTTTCCTGGAGTCTCAGAATTACAATGTGCCAGGTTCTGAGAGATCTAAGATTCCAAAAAATGATTTAATTAGAATACCATGAAGTATTGTGAAATACTATATATTAAGTCTTTATATATAGGCTTTATGAACAGATTAGAGTGACTCGTGAAGGACCAGCGCCACCTCCTCTTGTCCGATGGTTTGAGGAATATATCTTCCAGAATCTGGGATTAAGATTTAGGAGCTCATTTTTATTCCACCTCCTTTCCTGAAAGTCTGTCTTGCAGAATTGACTAAAAATTAATCTTCACATTAATTCCTAATTATTTTGCAATTCTTTTGTCAGTTCTTCTTGACCTGTTTTTCTCTTCCAGCTTTCCTGGACTATTGTATAGCACTCATAAATGATTAAATAAAAAATAATGGTAGTTATTAAGATTGATATGGTTTGGAATTGGTAAAATGTGCTTGGAAAAAAATCACAAAACAATGTTTTGATGTTTAAGTTTGGAATATTAACTGACATGAATGAATGCTATATAAATATTGTTCATGTTAACATAATGTTTATAAATGAAATCTTATTGTAAAGTGTTACTAAAGTTATATATATATATATATATATTGTTCTGTGAATGTGATTTTAAAGTCTAGATGATTCGGATTAACCCTTTAACTGCCATATCATTTAAAACCTCACTGCCAGAGGGATATTGTGAATGCATGTGCCCGCTGGGCACAGTTTACCTGATGCCACCGGGGTGGCGATGGCATTGGTGGCTTGAGCCCGCCATCGCTGCTTGCAGCTATATTTATTATTATTATTCTTCTTCTCCAAAATGAATCGCATTTTTGAGGGCCTAAACATGCTCGAAAAGTCATGAAACTTTGCACACACCTCAGAACTGGCGAAAATTTACGTCTGATATGGGTTTCAGAAGTGGGTGTGGCAAAATGGCTCAACAGCGCCACCTATACACGTTCAACTATGTGCGCCTCGAGCTACGTTTCATGTACATGTATGAAAATCGGTATACATATGTAACTCTCCAATACCTACAAAAAAGTCTCTTGGAGCAAAATCCGAAACCCAACAGGAAGTCAGTTATTTCTAATTTTATGAGCAAATTTTGTGTCATTTTTGTCATTTCCATGCGTTGTATTTTAACGAACTCCTCCTAGAGATTCATTCAGATCAACACCAAATTTGGTATGCCTAATCTGAAGGCCTTTGCGATGTTAAATTGCGAAGCTTTTGAGTTTTCGTTAATGGACGTGTCCGTGGCGGCCTGGCGAATTTTGATGATTCGCCATGAAACAGGAAGTTGCTATAACTCAGACATACAATGACCAATCTGCCCCAAACTTCACATGTTTGATGAGACTCCTGGCCTGAACAGATTGACATGCCCATATTCAGTTATAGTCATAGCGCCACCTATTGGCAACAGGAAGTGACATATTTTACACTGCGATGAACTACTCCTAGAAATTTTATGACATCAATGTCTTTTTTGTGGTCAGTCTAATCTAAAGGCCTGTGCGATGTTAAGTTGTGAAGATCTTGAGTTTTCGTTAAAAGGCGTGTCCATGGCGCAGTCACGAAGTTCGATGTCTTGCCATGGGAATAAAATATGTTATAACTCAGGCATAAAATGTCCGATCTTCCCCAAACTGCACATGTGTGATAAGAGTCCTGGCTTGAACACATCTGAAGGCCAAAATTCCATCAAGTGTGGCAAAATGGCTCGATAGCGCCACCTATACACTTTCAACAGAGTGCGCCTCGAGCTATGTTTCACGTACATGTACAAAAATCGGTATACACATTTAACACATCAATACCTACAAAAAAGTCTCTTGGTATGAAATCCGAATCCCAACAGGAAGTCGGTTATTTAGAATTTTCTCTGCAAAATTGGTGTTGTTTTTGCCATTTTCAGGGGTTGTACTTTAACGAACTCCTCCTAGATATTTATTCAGATCAACACCAAACCTGGTCAGTTTAATCTTAAGCCCTTTGCGATGTTAAATTGCGAAGATCTTTAGATTTCGTTAAAGGGCGTGTCCATGGCGGCCTGACAAATTTCGATGTTTCGCCATGAAAAAGGAAGTTGCTGTAACTCAGACATACAATGTCCAATCTGCCCCAAACTTCACATGTTAGATAAAACTTCTGCCCTTAACAGATCTACATGCCCACATTCAGTTATAGTCATAGCGCCACCTATTGGCAACAGGAAGTGACATGTTTTATGCTGCGACAAACTACTCCTATAACTTTTTTGAGATTAACATATATTTTGTGGTCAGTCTAATCTAAAGGCCTGTGCAATGTTAACTTTTGGAGATCTTGAGTTTTTGTTAAAGGGCGTTTCCATGGCGCCATGACAAAGTTTGATGTCTTGCCACAGCAAGAGAAGTTGTTGTAACTCAAGCATAAAATGTCCGATCTTGCCCAAACTTCACATGTGTGATAAGGGTCCTGGCCTGAACACATCTGAAGGCCAATATTCCATTATAACGATAGCGCCACCTGCTGGCAAAAGGAAGATTGGCACACATATGGAATAAACTTTGATATATTGCACTTATATTTATGAGTTTAAATGCATATTTCTTAACGTTCACCTTTTTAGTAAAGCCACACGATGGCGGTGAGCCCGGGTGCGAGGGCCCGTTCATCGCTGCTTGCAGCTTTAATTCTTATTATTATTATTATTATTTTTTTTTTTATTTTTTTTTAAACCTTCCGGGCATTTTTGGGGGCCTTAACATGCTCAAAAACTCTTGAAAATTGGCACACTCATTGGAATCTGCGGCCATCAGGACGCCACAGAGACTGGGACCCGGGCGTGGCACAGGGGCTCTACAGCGCCCCCTGGAACACAGTCAGACACCTTGAACCATAGCTCACACACACTTGCATGTATTTATATGAAACTCAGTACACTTATAGATCTCATTGAGCTGAACAACTTTCGCGCTCTATGTCATAGGCTCCGCCCAACAGGAAGTCAGCTATTCAGGGCTGTTTAAAAAAAGCATGCTCTGGAATTTGAAATACTCCTCTGAGGTTTTCAACCCGTTCGCCACGAAACTCGGTGAACATGATCTCAAGACATTGGGGATGAAAAATTGCGAGGGGATTTTTGATATCTCGAACGGTTTGCTCGTGGCGAGGCTTTGAAATTATGGCGAGAAATAAGAAACAGGAAATGTCTAATAACATCCACATACATTTCCTGAATTTGATCAAACTTCATTGGTTTGCTCGTTGTATGATACTGATCGTATATATGTGACTATTAAGAGTCAACATTATAGCGCCACCAACTGGCAGCAGGAAGTGTGTCATTTTCCAAATGCTTTGAATTCAGCATCTTATTTTTACTCTATTTACTTAAAACTTCATCAGAATAATGACAAAACACGGCCGATGTAAATCTGTTGTGGGGATATTGATATCTGATATAGTGTTGCCATGGCAACGTGTCAAACTTGAATGTTCTGTTATGGTGAGTTTGAGGCAGACAACAAGCTCAGATTTACATGAAACTCAAAACACATATCAGTATTAGTGATAGCTAGACAATGGCAAAAGCTTTTAAAAGGGCGTGAAGGAGGCACTCTATAGCGCCACCTTTTGTCAAAAGTGGGGGGGTTAGTTTTAGCTACAGACACCAAACTTGGTACATAAATTGTTCTTCTCAAGACGGACAACTTTCTAATTCGCAGTCATAAGCTACGACCAACAGGAAGTTGGCTATTTTGACTTGAATATGGATTTTTGGGAATTTTCTTTTGTGAATTAATGCATACTCCTCCCAGGGGAAGTACACTATACACACCAAACTTTGTCTACATTAAGAAAAACCATTGAGGAACTTAAATTGCGAACGGATTTTGGTTAGCTTGGACGGTTTTGTCGTGGTGAATTTTTGAAATGACAGTAAAAAGGGAAACATTAATTGTCTTGTATGTTTAAATTGCAGCTTCCAAACACTTCAAAGCATTTTTTCATACAAAGATCAAATCATTCTGAGGAAATATGCATAGTTTCACGACTTTACAACACTGTATGGATAAAAGAAAATTAAAAAACTGTCAGACTTCTCAACTGACATGATCTCACTCTGGCCACCCTGTCTGTGTGAGGGAAGGGAGGGGGAGAGGGAGGGGGAGTGTGAGGGGGTTGGTGACTGTGACAGTGTGTGTGGACTGTAGGGAGGGGCTGTCTGGCAGAGAGAGAGAGAGAGAGACCTAATCATCCCTTTAATAATCAGGAAAAAAAAAATCTATATTTTAAATTGTTATTGTTTTTGTTGTTGCTAATGGTGGTGTTTTTTCCTTTCATTACAGGTTAAGAAATCTCTTAGGCCTTATCCTTTTCTGACAGTTTTAGGGATTTAAAAACATCCTAAGAACCCTAATTTGTGCTGCAAATAATAATTTCAAACTCATTTGATACTGACCTATGACAACCTGTGACGTGACATGACATTTATTAATCTCATGGATGTAACAGTAAAACTCTTCAACTGACAGATAAAGCTGCAATGCAAGCAAAACTATTTCACAAATGCTTATAGGTCATTAAAATCATTACAAAACACTAATACATTATTTAAGGATTTGGTAACACTGTAAAATAATGTCTAATTTGTTAACATTAGTATATGCAATGGTAACACTTTATAATAATTGCACTCATTAGCTAAGCATTAGTAAATAGTTCATGATTATAAAGCATTTTCCCTTAATAATAGTCATTATTAAGCAGTAATACATCCATAAATAAATTGTTCTTGGTTTAAAAGCACATATATTACAAAGGAGATTAAAGTCTCAGTTGTCTTATAAAATAAATAAATAAACACAACCCAGTTTGATTCAGAATTCAGAAATATTTATTTCAAGATGCAATAAAAGGAAACTGTACACTTGAATAGCTTTTATGCGATTCTTGAAGGATTAGCATCACCTCCTCTTGTAAGATGGTTTGAGGAATATATCTTCGAGATTGTACCGCTGCTCCCTATATGCATAGTATGCAGTCTTCTTAGGGCACCAACTCCCAGAGGGGGCACCATCCCAGTTGCTCAAAAAAAACAAAAAAAAAACATGCGCCATTCTCCCATCCGCGCTCGCGACCGCTCACACCTCATGTTTGCGGCTGAATGTTCGTAATTGATGGATGGACATCTATGCCTGGGTATAGGACATCAGCAATCCGGAACAGAGAAAAGAAAACTAAAGAAAATAAAACAGGCATAAAGTTGTCTTGACATTGGAGTTTCTAGAGTCTCAAATTTAGGGCCGGTCTCTAAAGTTACATGTGCTATTGTTAAATAATTTTCTAACGTCAGTAGCATTTGAAGAGAATGACTTACAGTCATAAAAACAACTGTAATTGTTCATCTAGGTGACAGCTATAATGCACAATTAAATTGAATGTTTGATATTTATTACAACAAACTGTAAGTCATATGTAAATTATGCTACTTTTTCACATGGGCTCAAATGCAAATTTGAAGCTCAATAGCATTTGAGAAGAAAGACTTGCAGTCATAAAACAATTGTAATGTGTTCATATAGGTGTCAGCTACAATGCACACCTTATACATTTTTTATTAATATTAAAATAAAGTGTTACTAAAGTTATATATATTGTTCTGTGTATGTGATTTCAAAGTCTAGATTGGTCGGATTAACCCTTAAACTGCCGCATCCCTTAAAACTTGTTGTCAGAGGGTTACTGTAAATGCTTATGCCCGCTGGGCACAGTTATCCTGATGCCACCGGGGTGGCGTTGCACTGATGGCTTGAGCCCGACATCGCTGCTTGCAGCTATATTTATTATTATTTTTATTTTTTATTAAACCTTCCGGGGTGTTTTGGGGGCCTTAACATGCTCAAAAACTCTTGAAAATTGGCACACACATTGGAATCTGCGGCCATCAGGACGCCGCAGAGGCTGGGACCCGGGCGTGGCACAGGGGCTCTACAGCGCCCCCTGGAAGACAGTCAGAATTCTTGAACCATAGCTCACACACACTTGCATGTATTTATATCAAACTCGGTACACTTATAGATCTCATTGAGCCAAACAACTTTCACACTTTATGTCATAGGCTCCGCCCAACAGGAAGTCAGCTATTCAGGGCTGTTTAAAAAAAGCATGCTCTGGAATTTGAAATACTCCTCTGAGGTTTTCAACCCGTTCGCCACGAAACTCGGTGAACATGATCTCAAGACATTGAGGATGAAAAATTGCGAGGGGATTTTTGATATCTCGAACGGTTTGCCCGTGGCGAGGCATGGAACTTATGGCGAGAAATGAGAAACAGGAAATGTCTAATAACATCCACATACATTTCCTGAATTTGATCAAACTTCATGGGTTTGTTCGTTGTATGATACCGATTGTATATATGTGGCTATTAAGAGTCAACGTTATAGCGCCACCAACTGGCAGCAGGAAGTGTGTCATTTTCCAAATGCTTTGAATTCAGCATCTTATTTTTACTCGATTTACTTAAAACTTCATCAGAATAATGACAAAACACGGCCGATGTAAATCTGTTGTGGGGATATTGATATCTGATATAGTGTTGCCATGGCAACGTGTCAAACTTGAATGTTCTGTTATGGTGAGTTTGAGGCAGACAACAAGTTCAGATTTACATGAAACTCAAAACACATATCAGTATTAGTGATAGCTAGACAATGGCAAAAGCTTTTAAAAGGGCGTGAAGGAGGCACTCTATAGCGCCACCTTTTGTCAAAAGTGGGGGGGTTAGTTTTAGCTACAGACACCAAACTTGGTACATAAATTGTTCTTTTCAAGACGGACAACTTTCTAATTCACAGTCATCAGCTACGATCAACAGGAAGTCGGCTATTTTGATTTGAATGTGTATTTTTGAGATTTTACAGTTGTGAATTAATGAATACTCCTCACAGGGGAAGTACACTATACACACCAAACGTTGTCTACATGAAGAAAAAACATCGAGGAACTTAAATTGCGAACAGATTTTGGTTAGCTTGAACGGTTTTGTCGTGGTGATTTTTTGAAATGACAGTAAAAAGTGAAACATTAATCGTCTTGTATTTTTAAATTGCAGCTTCCAAACCTTTAAAAAACATTTTTAATTTAGAAAACCAGTGATTCTGAGGAAATATGCATAGTTTCATGACTTTACAGCACTGTATGATTAAAAGAAAATTAAAAAACTGTCAGACATCTGATCTCACTCTGTCACTCTGTGTGCTGACTCTGTGTGTGTGTGTGAGTGTGAGTGGGGGAGGGGTGTGAGCTGAGTGGCAGACAGACAGAGAGAGAGAGAGAGAGAGAGAGAGAGAGAGAGACTTAAACATCTCTTTAATCACCAGAAAAAAAACTGTATTTTAAATAGTTATTTTTTTGTTGTTGTTGCAAATTGTGCTGTTATCATTACATCTTAAGAAATATCTTAGGCCTTATCCTTTTCTGACAGTTTCAGGGATTAAAAAAAATCCTAAAAAACCTTATTTGTGCTGCAAATAATAATTTCAAACTCATTTGATACTGACCTCTGTCACCCTGTGACATGACATTTATTTGAATTTACATAATCTCAAGGATGTAACAGTAAAACTGTTCAGCTCACAGATGAAGACTAAGCTTTAATGCAAGCAGAACTATTTCACAAATGCTTATAGGTTAATGAAATCATAACAAAACACTTTTAAATTATTTAAGGATTTGGTAACACTTTAAAATAATGTCTCAATTGTTAACATTAGTAAATGCATTGGTAACACTTCATAATAGCTGCAATTCTTAGCTAAGCATTAGTAAATAGTCAGTTCATGCTTTATATAGCCTTCTCCCAAAATTAATATTTTAGTAAGCATTTTATAAATACAGCTATAATTAAATTGTTCATGGTTTATATGCACATTTATTTTGAGGAGATTAAAGGCTGTAATCTTCCTAAAAAAAATGTAAAATAAAAAATAAAATAAATAAAATAAACAAACACAGAACTCATAAATATTTATTTCAAGATGCAATAAAAGAAAACTGTACACTTGAATTTATATATATATATATATATATATATATATATATATATATATATATATATATATATATATATATATACACACACAATTGCATAAGTTTATATTTAAAAATGTTTAGCAAGTGTACAGCTAATAATAATAATAATGCATTTTATTTAGTTTTAGCTACAGACACCAAACTCGGTACTTAAATTGTTCTTATCAAGACGGACAACTTTCTAATTCACAGTCATAAGCTACGATCAACAGGAAGTCATCTATTTTGATTTGAATGTGTATTTTTGAGATTTTACAGTTGTGAATTAATGCATACTCCTCACATGGGAAGTACACTATACACACCAAACTTTGACTACATGAAGAAACAACATCGAGGAACTTAAATTGCGAACGGATTTTGGTTAGCTTGAACGGTTTTGACGTGGTGATTTTTTGAAATGACAGTAAGAAGGGAAACATTAATTGTATTGTATGTCTAAATTGCAGCTTCCAAACACTTCAAGGCATGTTTTCATACAGAGATCAAATCATTATGAGGAAATATGCATAGTTTCATGACTTTACAACACTGTATGGATAAAAGAAAAGAAAAAACTATCAGACTTCTCAACTGACATGATCTCACTCTGGCCACTCCGTCTGTGTGAAGAAAGGGAGGGGGAGAGGGAGGGGGAGGGGGAGTGTGAGTGTGAGGGGGTTGGTGACTGTGAATCTGGTGACTGACAGTGTGTGTGGATTGTAGGGAGGGGCTGTCTGGCAGAGAGAGAGAGAGAGAGAGAGAGAGAGAGAGAGACCTAATCATTCCTTTAATAATCAGGAAAAAAAATCTATATTTTAAATTGTTATTGTTTTTGTTGTTGCTAATGGTGGTGTTTTTTTCCTTTCATTACAGGTTAAGAAATCTCTTAGGCCTTATCCTTTTCTGACAGTTTTTGGGATTTAAAAACATCCTAAGAAGCCTTATTTGTGCTGCAAATTATAATTTCAAACTCATTTGATACTGACCTATGACAACCTGTGACGTGACATGACATTTATAAATCTCATGGATGTAACAGTAAAACTCTTCAACTGACAGATTAAGCTGCAATGCAAGCAAAACTATTTCACAAATGCTTATAGGTCATTAAAATCATTACAAAACACTAATAAATTATTAAAGGGTTTGGTAACACTGTATAATAATGTCTAATTTGTTAACATTAGTAAATGCATTGGTAACACTTTATAATAACTGCACTCATTAGCTAAGCATTAGTAAATAGTTCATGATTATAAAGCCTTTTCCCTTAATAATAGTCATTATTAAGCAGGAATACATCTCTAATTACATTGTTCTTGGTTTAAAAGCACATATATTACAAAGGAGATTAAAGTTTCAGTTGTCTTATAAAATAAATCAATAAACACAACCCAGTTTGATTCAGAATTCAGAAATATTTATTTCAAGATGCAATAAAAGGAAACTGTACACTTGAAAAGGTTTTGAGCGATTCTTGAAGGACTAGCATCACCTTCACTTGTACGATGGTTTGAGGAATATATCTTCCAGATAGTACCGCCGCTCCCTATATGCAGAGTATGCAGTCTTCGTAGAGCACCAACTCCCAGAGGGGGCACCAGTTGCTCAAAAAAAACAAAACAAATATGCGCCATTCTCCCATCCGCGTTCGCGACCACTCAATAGCATTTGAGAAGAAAGACTTGTAGTCACAAAACAATTGTAATGTGTTCATATAGGTGTCAGCTACAATGCACACCTTATACATTTTTTATACATATTAAAATAAAGTGTTACTAAAGTTATATATATTGTTCTGTGTATGTGATTTCAAAGTCTAGACTGGTCGGATTAACCCTTTAACTGCCACATCCCTTAAAACTTGATTGTCAGAGGGTTACTGTAAATGCTTATGCTCGCTGGGCACAGTTTTCCCGATGCCACCAGGGTGGCGTTGCACTGATGGCTTGAGCCCGACATCGCTGCTTGCAGCTATATTTCTTGTTATTATTATTATTTTTATTTTTTATTAAACCTTCCGGGGTGTTTTGGGGGCCTTAACATGCTCAAAAACTCTTGAAAATTGGCACACACATTGGAATCTGCGGCCATCAGGACGCCGCAGAGGCTGGGACCCGGGCGTGGCACAGGGGCTCTACAGCGCCCCCTGGAAGACAGTCAGAATTCTTGAACCATAGCTCACACACACTTGCATGTATTTATATCAAACTCGGTACACTTATAGATCTCATTGAGCCGAACAACTTTCACACTTTATGTCATAGGCTCCGCCCAACAGGAAGTCAGCTATTCAGGGCTGTTTAAAAAAAGCATGCTCTGGAATTTGAAATACTCCTCTGAGGTTTTCAACCCGTTCGCCACGAAACTCGGTGAACATGATCTCAAGACATTGAGGATGAAAAATTGCGAGGGGATTTTTGATATCTCGAACGGTTTGCCCGTGGCGAGGCATGGAACTTATGGCGAGAAATGAGAAACAGGAAATGTCTAATAACATCCACATACATTTCCTGAATTTGATCAAACTTCATGGGTTTGTTCGTTGTAAGATACCGATTGTATATATGTGGCTATTAAGAGTCAACGTTATAGCGCCACCAACTGGCAGCAGGAAGTGTGTCATTTTCCAAATGCTTTGAATTCAGCATCTTATTTTTACTCGATTTACTTAAAACTTCATCAGAATAATGACAAAACACGGCCGATGTAAATCTGTTGTGGGGATATTGATATCTGATATAGTGTTGCCATGGCAACGTGTCAAACTTGAATGTTCTGTTATGGTGAGTTTGAGGCAGACAACAAGCTCAGATTTACATGAAACTCAAAACACATATCAGTATTAGTGATAGCTAGACAATGGCAAAAGCTTTTAAAAGGGCGTGAAGGAGGCACTCTATAGCGCCACCTTTTGTCAAAAGTGGGGGGGTTAGTTTTAGCTACAGACACCAAACTTGGTACATAAATTGTTCTTTTCAAGACGGACAACTTTCTAATTCACAGTCATCAGCTACGATCAACAGGAAGTCGGCTATTTTGATTTGAATGTGTATTTTTGAGATTTTACAGTTGTGAATTAATGAATACTCCTCACAGGGAAAGTACACTATACACACCAAACGTTGTCTACATGAAGAAAAAACATCGAGGAACTTAAATTGCGAACAGATATTGGTTAGCTTGAACGGTTTTGTCGTGGTGATTTTTTGAAATGACAGTAAGAAGGGGAAACATTAATTGTATTGTATGTCTAAATTGCAGCTTCCAAACACTTCAAGGCATGTTTTCATACAGAGATCAAATCATTATGAGGAAATATGCATAGTTTCATGACTTTACAACACTGTATGGATAAAAGAAAAGAAAAAACTGTCAGACTTCTCAACTGACATGATCTCACTCTGGCCACTCCGTCTGTGTGAGGAAAGGGAGGGGGAGAGGGAGGGGGAGTGTGAGTGTGAGGGGGTTGGTGACTGTGAATCTTTGGTGACTGACAGTGTGTGTGGATTGTAGGGAGGGGCTGTCTGGCAGAGAGAGAGAGAGAGAGAGAGAGAGAGAGAGAGAGAGAGAGAGAGAGAGAGAGAGAGAGAGACCTAATCATTCCTTTAATAATCAGGAAAAAAAAAATCTATATTTTAATTTGTTATTGTTTTTGTTGTTGCTAATGGTGGTGTTTTTTTCCTTTCATTACAGGTTAAGAAATCTCTTAGGCCTTATCCTTTTCTGACAGTTTTTGGGATTTAAAAACATCCTAAGAAGCCTTATTTGTGCTGCAAATTATAATTTCAAACTCATTTGATACTGACCTATGACAACCTGTGAAGTGACATGACATTTATTAATTTCATGGATGTAACAGTAAAACTCTTCAACTGACAGATAAAGCTGCAATGCAAGCAAAACTATTTCACAAATGCTTATAGGTCATTAAAATCATTACAAAACACTAATAAATTATTTAAGGATTTGGTAACACTGTAAAATAATGTCTAATTTGTAGACATTAGTAAATGCATTGGTAACACTTTATAATAACTGCACTCATTAGCTAAGCATTAGTAAATAGTTCATGATTATAATGCCTTTTCCCTTAATAATAGTCATTATTAAGCAGTAATACATCTATAAATAAATTGTTCTTGGTTTAAAAGCACATATATTACAAAATAGATTAAAGTCTCAGTTGTCTTATTAAATAAATGAATAAACACAACCCAGTTTGATTCAGAATTCAGAAATATTTATTTCAAGATGCAATAAAAGGAAACTGTACACTTGAATAGCTTTTGAGCGATTCTTGAAGGATTAGCATCACCTTCTCTTGTATGATGGTTTGAGGAATATATCTTCCAGATAGTACTGCCGCTCCCTATTTGCAGAGTATGCAGTCTTCGTAGGGCACCAACTCCCAGAGGGGGCACCATCCCAGTTGCTCAGAAAAAAAAAAAAAAACATGCGCCATTCTCCCATCTGTGCTCGCGACCGCTCACACCTCATGTTTGCGGCTGAATGTTCGTAATTGATGGATAGACATCTATGCCTGGGTATAGGACATCAGCAATCCGGCACAGAGAAAAGAAAACTAAAGAAAAAAAAAACAGGCATAAAGTTGTCTTGACATTGGACATTCGAGAGTCTCAAATTTAGGGCCGGTCTCTAAAGTTACATGTGATATTGTTATACACTTTTCTAACGTCAGTAGCATTTGAAGAGAATGACTTACAGTCATAAAAACAACTGTAATTGTTCATCTAGGTGACAGCTATAATGCACAATTAATTTGAATGTTTGATATTTATTACAACAAACTGTAAGTCATATGTAAATTATGCTACTTTTTCACATGGGCTCAAATGCAAATTTGAAGCTCAATAGCATTTGAGAAGAAAGACTTGCAGTCACAAAACAATTGTAATGTGTTGCACACCTTATACATTTTTTTATAAATATAAAAATAAAGTGTTACTAAAGTTATATATATATTGTTCTGTGTATGTGATTTCAAAGTCTAGATTGGTCGGATTAACCCTTTAACTGCCGCATCCCTTAAAACTTGATTGTCAGAGGGTTACTGTAAATGCTTATGCCCGCTGGGCACAGTTTTCCCGATGCCACCGGGGTGGCGTTGCACTGATGGCTTGAGCCCGACATCGCTGCTTGCAGCTATATTTAGGGCCCGAGCACCGAGGTGCGAGGACCCTCTTGTATCTGCTTTGTTTTTTATTATTATTATTATTATTCTTCTTCTTCTTCTCCCGAATGAATCGCATTTTTGAGGGCTTTAACATGCTCAAAAAGTCATGAAACTTTGCACACGCGTCAAACCTGGTGAAAATTTTCGTCTGATATAGGATTCAGAAGAGGGTGTGGCAAAATGGCTCGACAGCGCCACCTATACCAAGAAAATCAACAGCCTTCCAGCTATGTTTCACGTACATGCACGAAAATTGGCACACATATGTAACACACCAATACCTACAAAAAAGACTCTTGGAGCGAAATTCTAAACCCAACAGGAAGTCGGTTATTTTTAATATTATGAGCATATTTTGTGTAATTTTGGTCATTTCCATGTGTTGTATTTTAACGAACTCCTCCTAGAGAGTTCTTCAAATCAACACCAAATTTGGTATGCCTAATCTAAAGGCCTTTGCGATGTTAAATTGCGAAGATCTTGAGTTTTCGTTGAAGGGCGTGTCCGTGGCGGCCTGGCGAATTTCGATGATTCGCCATGAAAAATGAAGTTGCTATAACTCACACATACAATGTCCAATCTGCCCCAAACTTCACATGTTTGATGAGACTCCGAACCTGAACAGATTGACATGCCCATATTCAGTTATAGTCATAGCGCCACCTATTGGCAACAGGAAGTGACATATTTTACGCTGCGACAAACTACTCCTAGAAATTTTATGACATCAATGTCTTTTTTGTGGTCAGTCTAATCTAAAGGCCTGTGCAATGTTCAGTTGTGAAGATCTTGAGATTTCGTTAAAAGGCTTGTTCATGGCGTCGCGACGAAGTTCGATGTCTCGCCATGGGAATAAAAGATGTTATAACTCAGGCATAAAATGTCCGATCTTCCCCAAATTTCACATGTGTGATAAGAGTCCTGGCCTGAACAGATCTGCAGGCCAATATTCCACCGGGTGTGGCAGAATGGCTCTATAGCGCCACCTATACACTTTCAACGGAGTGCGCCTCGAGCTATGTTTCACGTACATGTACAAAAATTGGTACACACATGTAACACTCCAATACCTACAAAAAAGTCTCTTGGTACGAAATCCTGATCCCAACAGGAAGTCGGTTATTTTGAATTTTCCCTTCAAAATTGGTGTTGTTTTTGCCATTTTCAGGGGTTGTACTTTAACGAACTCCTCCTAGAGATTTATTCAGATCAACACCAAACCTGGTCAGTGTAATCTTAAGCCCTTTGCGATGTTAAATTGTGAAGATCTTTATATTTCGTTAAAGGGCGTGTCCATGGCGGCCTGACAAATTTCGATGTTTCGCCATGAAAAAGGAAGTTGCTGTAACTCAGACATACAATGTCCAATCTGCCCCAAACTTCACATATTGGATGAGACTCTTGACCTGAACAGATCTACATGCCCATATTCAGTTATAGTCATAGCGCCACCTATTGGCAACAGGAAGTGACATATTTTACACTGTGACAGACTACTCCTAGAAATTTTATGACATCAATGTCTTTTTTGTGGTCAGTCTAATCTAAAGACCTGTGTGATGTTTAGTTGTAAAGATCTTGAGTTTTTGTTAAAAGGCGTTTCCATGGTGCCGTGACGAAGTTCGATGTCTCGTCATGGGAATAAAAGATGTTATAACTCAGGCATAAAATGTCCGATCTTGCCCAAACTTCACATGTGTGATAAGGGTCCTGGCTTGAACACATCTGAAGGCCAATATTCCATTATAACGATAGCGCCACCTGCTGGCAACAGGAAGATTGGCACACATATGGAATAAACTTTGATATATTGCACTTATATTTATGAGTTTAAATGCATATTTCTCAACGTTCACCTTTTTACTAAAGCCACACGATGGCGGTGAGCCCGGGTGCGAGGGCCCGTTCATCGCTGCTTGCAGCTTTAATTATTATTAGGGCTCAAGCCTGGAGGGCGAGAGCCCTATTGTTTTCCTTAGGATTATTTGTTATTATTATTATTTTTCTTCAAGGTTTCGGGGGCTTTTGGGGCCCTTAACATGCTTAAAAAGTCTTGAAAATTGGCACACACATTGGAACCTGCGGCCATTAGGGCCGGGCAGAGACTGATACACGGGCGTGGCACAGGGGCTCTACAGCGCCCCCTGGAATACTGAGGGCCATATATCATACATACTTGCACGTAGACACACGAAACTCGGTACACATGTAGATCTCATCAAACCAAACAACTTTTGTACTGCATGTCATAGGCTCCGCCCAACAGGAAGTTGGATATTTAGGGTTTAGTATTCATATTTTTCGTCAAAGTTGTGGGGGCTTTTGGGGTCCTTAACATACTCAAAAACTCTTGAAAATTTGCGCACACTTTGGAATCTGTGGCCTTTAGGAGCCTGCAGAGGCTGGGACCCGGGCGTGGCACAGGGGCTCTATGGCGCCCCCTGGAACACAGTCATAAATGTTGATGTATAGCTCACACATACTTGCTCGTATTAATATGAAACTCAGTACACATATAGATCTCATCGTGCTGAACAACTTTCGTACTGCATGTCATTCGGCTCCGCCCAACAGGAAGTCAGCTATTTAGAGTTATGTAAAAAGCGCATGCTCTGGAATTTGAAATACTTGTCATAGGTTTTTTTGCCGATTGCCACCAAATTCGGTCAACATGATCTCAAGACATTGGGGATGAAAAATTGCCAGGGGATTTTTGATATCTCGAACGGTTTGCTCGTGGCGAGGTGTTGAAATTATGGCGAGAAATGAGAAACAGGAAGTGTCTAATACCATCCACATACATTTCCTGATTTTAATCAAACTGCATCAGATTATTCGTTGTATGATGTCGATCGCATATATGTGACTATTAGGAGTCAAAGTTATAGCGCCACCAACTGGCAGCAGGAAGTGTGTCATTTTCAAAATGATTTGAATTCAGCATCTTATTTTTACTCGATTTGCTTCAAACTTCATCAGAATAATGTTAAAACACAGCCGATATAAATCTGCTGGGGGGATATTGATATCTAAAAATATTGTTGCCGTGGCAACATGTTAAACTGGAATACTTCTCAGGTGATTTTGAGGCATATAACATGCTTAGAATTTCATCAAACTCAGAACACATATCAGTATTTATGATAACTAGACACTGGCAAAAGTTCATAAGAGGGCGTGGAAGAGGCACTCTATAGCGCCACCTTTTGTCAAAAGTGGCGGGGTTAGTTTTAGCTACAGACACCAAACTCGGTACAAAAATTTTTCTTATCAAGACGGACAACTTTCTAATTCACAGTCATCAGCTACGATCAACAGGAAGTCAGCTATTTTGATTTGAATGTGGATTTTTTTTTTACATTTAGCTGTGAATTAATGCATACTGCTCAGAGGAGAGTAACACTATACACACCAAACTTTGTCTACATGATGCCAAAACATTTTAAACAACTTAAATTGCCAATGGATTTTGGATAGCTTAAACGGTTTTGTCGTGGTGATTTTTTTAAATGACAGTAAAAATGGAATTATTAATTTTCCTGCATTTTTAAATTCCAAACACTTCAAAACCTTTTTTCGTACAGAAAAAAAGTCATTCTGAGTAAATATGGATAGTTTCACGACTTTACAACACTGTATGGATAACAGAAAATTAAAAAACTGTCAGACATCTCATCTCACTCTGTCCCTCTGTTTGAGTATATGTGCTTCAGACTTCCATTGTCTGAGAGAAATAGCGCCCCTACAGGTTCAATTCCCGGACTTTTACTTTCACTTTTAAATCGGTTAAAAATACAAATAAATACTTAGATTTAATTCACACTGACAAGCTAAACCAACATATCTGATTATTACCGGTTCAGGGCTCATGGATAAATTATTTCTGGCCAGAGATACGTGAGAAATAGGAGAGATGAATCACCGCTGTGATCACGAGCGTCTGGAGTAAAGAGCTCAGAAAAAACGAATTTATTCCTGTTTTAAAGCTTTTAAAAATAAATTATTACAGCGATATCACACAATCAACCAATTAGAACACACCAAGAGCTAAATTCAGATGTTTTTGAACTGTTTGTGTGAAAATGAATTATTTGCGGCTGCCTATCTGAAACCACCGCCTCCGATCAGCGCGCACAGTGTCACAAGTTCAAAACTAACGAATTTATTCTTGTTTAAGAGCTTTTTTAAATAAAATATTACCACAAATGCACACAATAAACCCATTGTAACACTACAAGAGCTAAATGCAGGTGTTTGTGACCCGTTTAAGTGTGCAAGACTATTTGAAAGCGCGACTGGCAGAATAACATATATCTCTCGAGCTGCAGGATTCTGCCTTTCGTCGTAAGAACGAACACATCACGGACAAGATTATTTCAAAATACATAATAGCTTGGCGACTATAAAGGAAAACAGCCACGTGAACATAAACTGTTGAGAAATAAATCTGAAATGGATCTACTGGATTTTAATATTAAGTGACCGCATATACCAGCTGCTTCTGTCTTCAATTTTGATCCATATAAAAAATGAAACTCATTCATCTTGGCTGCTTTTTTTAATGTGTGTAGGTATTTATTTATTATTTTGCTCTAACAAGACTTAATCTATATTTAATTAAATCAATTACATTTTATTTTACATTTGATTTGTCCATTTCTGCATCTAAACGCCTAAAAACCTAAAACATAAAATAAAAAAAAATTAAATAAATAAATAAATAAAAAACATTGGAAAAGAATAACTGTTGTACATTTTTATACATTTTGTATAATTTCATAGTTTATGCATTATAGTTATAAAAACAAATAAATTTAGCCACTCACATAAAATCTTATAGGCCTTATCCTTTTCTGACAGTTTTAGGGATTTTTAAAAATCCTAAAAAACCTTATTTGTGCTGCAAATAATAATTTCAAACTCAAACAGTAAATATTCAGTTCATGCTTTATAAAGCCTTGTCCCAATATTAATAGTCAATAGTAAGCAGTTTATAAATACAGCTATAAAAAGCTTGTTCTTGGGTTATAAGCACATTTATTAAAAAGGAGAGTAAAGGGTCAGTTATCTTCCTATGAAAAATAAAAAAAAAAAAACAAAAAAAAAACAAACAACAACACAGATTGATACAGAACTCAGAAATTTTATTGTGGATTTATGATAAAATCAGCCTGTAAATGAATTCATACTCCTCCAAGAAGACACAAGTTCACAGCAAACTTTTTTAACATGAAGCTAATATACTGAAGATGTTAAATTGCGAATGGGTTTAGGATAGCTTAAATGGTGTGGCCATAGCGATTTATTAAAGTAACATAAAAAAATACAATCGTTATTTTACTATATCTTTAAAATTTTTCATTCCAACTCTTCATAATTTTTTATATACGTAGAAGTCATCATTTGAAGGAAGCACAGTAAGTTTCATATCTTTATCATTTTCAAGAGCCAGCATAAAATTAAAACTATCATAACTTATAAATCAAGCTTGCAATTCTTAGTTCCAATAATGACTACCAGATGGAGCTATAGGATTACTTTTAAATAATTATTGTAAAACAAGTATGATTTAAATCATTTATAGAAATCTTTCAAAGAAAAATAATATGTATTTTATGTATTTTACTGATAAAATGACCCTCACTTAATTAGAATAACAAGCTGAAGTATTGTGAACTGTATATTAAGAATAATTCTTTATAAGCTTTATGGACAGATACGTTTTGAGTGACTCTTGAAGGTTCAGCACCACATCCTCTTTTACCACTGTTTAAAGAATTTATCTTACAGAACAGGTGTGAATGAATTTTGGATAGCTTGAATGATTTTGCGTGGTGATTTTTTGAAATAACAGTAAAAAAGTAACCAGTAAATGTCTTTTATTTTTTTAAAGTGCAGCTTCTAAACACTTCAAAAAAATGTACACATAGCAGACAAGTCATTCTGAGGAAATATGCATAGTTCCATGACTATACAACATTATATGGATGATAGAAAATTAAAAAACTATCATACATCTGATGTCACTCTGTCCCTCTGTCACTGTGGTTAATGTGTGTGTGTGTGTGTGTGTGTGTATGTTTGTGTGTGTGTTAAGTGAATTAGGTGTGAAACTATCAGGGAGCATTTAGTCTCCAGCGCCAACATTTTACAGAACTGCCACTTTCCTGGAGTCTCAGAATTACAATGTGCCAGGTTCTGAGAGATCTAAGATTCCAAAAAATTATTTAATTAGAATACTATGAAGTATTGTGAAATACTATATATTAAGACTTTATATATAGGCTTAATTAACAGATTAGAGTGACTCGTGAAAGACCAGCACCACCTCCTCTTGTCCGATGGTTTGAGGAATATATCTTCCAGAATCCGGGATTAAGATTTAGGAGCTCATTTTTATTCCACCTCCTTTCCTGAAAGTCTGTCTTGCAGAATTGACTAAAAATTAATCTTCACATTAATTCCTAATTATTTTGCAATTCTTTTTGTCAGTTCTTCTTGACCTGTTTTTCTCTTCCAGCTTTCCTGGACTATTGTATAGCACTCATAAATGATTAAATAAAAAATAATGGTAGTTATTAAGATTGATATGGTTTGGAATTGGTAAAATGTGCTTGGAAAAAAATCACAATAAAACAATGTTTTAATGTTTAATTTGGAATATTAACTGACATGAATGAATGCTATATAAATATTGTTCATGTTAACATAATGTTTATAAATGAAATCTTATTGTAAAGTGTTACTAAAGTTATATATATATATATATATATATATATATATATATATATATATATATTGTTCTGTGAATGTGATTTTAAAGTCTAGATGATTCGGATTAACCCTTTAACTGCCATATCATTTAAAACCTCACTGCCAGAGGGATATTGTGAATGCATGTGCCCGCTGGGCACAGTTTGCCTGATGCCACCGGGGTGGCGATGGCATTGGTGGCTTGAGCCCGCCATCGCTGCTTGCAGCTATATTTATTATTATTATTATTATTTTTTTCCAACGTCTCGGGGGCTTTTGGGGCCCTTAACGTGCTTAAAAAGTCTTGAAAATTGGCACACAGATTGGAACCTGCGGCCATTAGGGCCGGGCAGAGACTGATAAACGGGCGTGGCACAGGGGCTCTACAGCGCCCCCTGGAATATGGAGGGCCATATATCATACATTCTTGCTCGTAGACGAATGAAACTCGGTACACATATAAATCTCATCAATCCAAACAACTTTTGTATTGCATATCATAGGCTCCGCCCAACAGGAAGTTGGCTATTTAGGGTTTAGTATTCAAATTTTTCGTCAAAGTTGTGGGGGCTTTTGGGGTCCTTAACATACTGAAAAACTCTTGAAAATTTGCACACACTTTGGAATCTGTGGCCTTTAGGAGCCTGCAGAGGCTGGGCCCCGGGCGTGGCACAGGGGCTCTACGGCGCCCCCTGGAACACAGTCAGAAATGTTGATGTATAGCTCACACATACTTGCACATATTCATATGAAACTCAGTACACATATAGATCTCATCGTGCCGAACAACTTTCGTATTGCATGTCATAGGCTCCACCCAACAGGAAGTCAGCTATTTAGAGTTATGTAAAAAGCGCATGCTCTGGAATTTGAAATACTTGTCATAGGTTTTTTTCTCGATTGCCGCCAAACTCGGTCAACATGATCTCAAGACACTGGGGATGAAAAATTGCCAGGGGATTTTTGATATCTCGAACGGTTTGCTCGTGGCGAGGCGTTGAAATTATGGCGAGAAATGAGAAACAGGAAGTGTCTAATACCGTCCACATACATTTCCTGATTTTAATCAAACTTCATCAGATTATTCGTTGTATGATGTCGATCGCATATATGTGACTATTAGGAGTCAAAGTTATAGCGCCACCAACTGGCAGAAGGAAGTGTGTCATTTTCAAAATGATTTGAATTCAGCATCTTATTATTACTCGATTTGCTTCAAACTTCATCAGAATAATGTTAAAACACAGCCGATATAAATCTGCAAGGGGGATATTGATATCTAAAAAATTGTTGGCGTGGCAACATGTCAAACTGGAATACTTCTCAGGTGATTTTGAGGCAAATAACATACTTAGAATTTCACAAAACTCTGAACACACATCAGTATTTCTGATAGGAACTTAAATTGTGAATGGATTTTGGATAGCTTGAATGGTTTTGCCGTGGTGATTTTTTTAAATGACCTTACAAAGGGAATCATTATTGTATTTTTAAATTGCAGCTTCCAAACACGTCAAAGAATTTTTTCATACAGATGAAAAAGTCATTCTGAGGAAATATGCATAGTTTAACGACTTTACAACACTGTATGGATAACAGAAAATTAAAAAACTGTCAGACATCTCATCTCACTCTGTCCCTCTGTTTGAGTATATGTGCTTCAGACTTCCATTGTCTGAGAGAAATTGCGCCCCTACAGGTTCAATTCCCGAACTTTTACTTTCACTTTTAAATCGGTTAAAAATACAAACAAATACTTAGATTTAATTCACACTGACAAGCTAAACCAACATATCTGATTATTACCAGTTCAGGGCTCATGGATAAATTATTTCTGGCCAGAGATACGTGAGAAATAGGAGAGATGAATCACCGCTGTGATCACGAGCGTCTGGAGTAAAGAGCTCAGAGAAAACGAATTTATTCCTGTTTTAAAGCTTTTAAAAATAAATTATTACAGCGATATCACACAATCAACCAATTAGAACACACCAAGAGCTAAATTCAGATGTTTTTGAACTGTTTGTGTGAAAATGAATTATTTGCGGCTGCCTCCGATCAGCGCGTACAGTGTCGAGCTCAAAACAAACGAATCTATTCTCGTTTAAGAGCTTTTTTAAATAAAATATTACCACAAATGCACACAATAAACCCATTGTAACACTACAAGAGCTAAATGCAGGTGTTTGTGACCTGTTTAAGTGTGCAAGACTATTTGAAAGCGCGACTGGCAGAATAACATATCTCTCGAGCTGCAGGTTTCTGTCTTTCGTCGTACGAACGAACACATAACGGACAAGATTATTTCAAAATACATAATAGCTTGGCGAATATAAACGAAAACAGCCACATGAACATAAACTGGATCTACTGGATTTGAATATTAAAGTGACCACATTTACCACTTGCTTCTGTCTTCAATTTTAATCTATATAAAAAAGGAAACTCATTCGACTTGGCTGCTTTTTTAATGTGTGCGTATTTATTTATTTACCTTTTTATACATTTTGTATAATTTCATAGTTTGTGTATTACAATTATGAAAACAAAAATAAATTTAGCCACTCACATAGAAATAGCTTAGGCCTTAACCTTTTTCTGACAGTTTTAGGGATTTTTAAAAATCCTAAAAAAAACTTATTTGTGCTGCAAATAATAATTTCAAACTCATTTGATACTGACCTATGACATCCTGTGACATTATATTTATTTGAATTTACATAATCTCATAGATGTAACAGTAAATCTGTTCAGCTCACAGATCAATACTAAGCTGTAATGCAAGCAGAACTTTCACAAATGCTTATGAGTCATTTAAGGATTTGATAACACTGTAAAATAATGTCTAATTTGTTAACATTAGCAAATTCATTGATAACACTTTATAATAACTGCACTCATTAGTAAATAGTCAGTTCATGCTTTATAAAGCCTTGTCCCAATATTAATAGTCAGTAGTAAGCAGTTTATAAATACAGCTATAAATAGCTTGTCCTTGGTTTATAAGCACATTTATTAAAAAGGAGAGTAAAGGGTCAGTTATCTTCCTATGAAAAATAAAAGATAAAAATAAACAAACAACAACACAGATTGATACAGAACTCAGAAATTTTATTGTGGATTTATGATAAAATCAGCCTGTAAATGAATTCATACTCCTCCTCATACTACTCCATACTCCTTTTTCAACATGATGCCAATATACTGAGATGTTAAATTGTGAATGGGTTTAGGATAGCTTAAATGGTGTTGCCATAGAGATTTATTAAAGTAACATAAAAAATACAATAGTTATTTTACTATATCTTTAAAATTTTTCATTCTAACTCTTCATAATTTTTTATATAAGTAGAAGTCCTCATTTGAAGGAAGCACAGTAAGTTTCATAGCTTTATCATTTTCAAGAGCCAGCATAAAATTAAAACTATCATAACTTATAAATCAAGCTTGCAATTCTTAGTACCTATAATGGCCACCAGAGGGAGCTATAGGATTACTTTTAAATAATTATTGGAGAAACGAGTATGATTTAAATCATTTATAGAAATCTTTCAAATAAAATAATATGTATTTTAGCAATTTTACTGATAAAATGACCCTCACTTAATTAAAATAACAAGCTGAAGTATTGTGAACTGTATATTAAGAATAATTCTTTATAGGCTTTATGGACAGATACGTTTTAAGTGACTCTTGAAGGTTCAGCACCACATCCTCTTTTACCACTGTTTAAAGAATTAATCTTACAGAACAGGTGTGAATGAATTTTGGATAGCTTGAATGGTTTTGTCGTGGTGATTTTTTGAAATAATAGTAAAAAAGGAACCAGTAAAAAAAAGTGCAGCTTCTAAACACTTCAAAAAAATGTACACATAGAAGACAAGTCATTCTGAGGAAATATGCATAGTTTCATGACTATACAACACTATATGGATGATAGAAAATTAAAAAACTATCATACATCTGATGTCACTCTGTCCCTCTGTCACAGTGGGTAATGTGTGTGTGTGTGTGTGTGTGTGTGTGTGTGTGTGTGTGTGTGTGTGTGTGTGTGTGTTAAGTGAATTAGGTGTGAAACTATCAGTGAGCATTTAGTCTCCAGCGCCAACATTTTACAGAACTGCCACTTTCCTGGAGTCTCAGAATTACAATGTGTCAGGTTCTGAGAGATCTAAGATTCCAAAAAATTATTTAATTAGAATACCATGAAGTATTGTGAAATACTATATATTAAGACTTTATATATAGGCTTAATGAACAGATTAGAGTGACTCGTGAAGGACCAGCACCACCTCCTCTTGTTCGATGGTTTGAGGAATATATCTTCCAGAATCTGGGATTAAGATTTAGGAGCTCATTTTTATTCCACCTCCTTTCCTGAAAGTCTGTCTTGCAGAATTGACTAAAAATTAATCTTCACATTAATTCCTAATTCTTTTGCAATTCTTTTGTCAGTTCTTCTTGACCTGTTTTTCTCTTCCAGCTTTCCTGGACTATTGTATAGCACTCATAAATGATTAAATAAAAAATAATGGTAGTTATTAAGATTGATATGGTTTGGAATTGGTAAAATGTGCTTGGAAAAAAATCACAATAAAACAATGTTTTAATGTTTAAGTTAGTGACATGAATGAATGCTATATAAATATTGTTCATGTTAACATAATGTTTATAAATGAAATCTTATTGTAAAGTGTTACTAAAGTTATATATATATATATATATATATATATTGTTCTGTGAATGTGATTTTAAAGTCTAGATGATTCGGATTAACCCTTTAACTGCCATATCAAGTTCAAGTTCTAGTTCAAGTTCAATTTATTTGTATAGCGCATTTACAACAGCCTCCTGGCTGACCAAAGTGCTTTAACATAAGAGCAAGAATATTACACATACATAAAAATAGACCAGACAAAAAATTTAAAACCACCCATTTCAAAATGTAGCATAACACAGTAGTCAGTACACTAAGGAAAATAAAAAAGTTTTTAGCAAAGATTTAAAAATAGACAAGGAAGGGGCCAGTCTGATCTCTAAAGGCAGGGTATTCCAGAGTCGTGGCCCAGCCACTGCAAATGCACGCTCCCCTCTACGCTCCCCTCTATCCTTTAAAACCTCACTGCCAGAGGGATATTGTGAATGCATGTGCCTGCTGGGCACAGTTTACCTGATGCCACCGGGGTGGTGATGGCATTGGTGGCTTGAGCCCGCCATCGCTGCTTGCAGCTATATTTAGGGCCCGAGCACCGAGGTGCGAGGACCCTCTTGTATCTGCTTTGTTTTTTATTAGGGCTCAAGCCTGGAGGGCGAGAGCCCTATTGTTTTCCTTAGGATTATTTTTTATTATTATTATTATTATTATTATTTTTTTCTAACGTTACGGGGGCTTTTGGGGCCCTTAACATGCTTAAAAAGTCTTGAAAATTGGCACACACATTGGAACCTGCGGCCATTAGGGCCGGGCAGAGACTGATACACGGGCGTGGCACAGGGGCTCTACAGCGCCCCCTGGAATATGGAGGGCCATATATCATACATACTTGTACGTAGACATACGAAACTCGGTACACATATAGAACTCATCAATACAAACAACTTTCGTATTGCATATCATAGGCTCCGCCCAACAGGAAGTTGGCTATTTAGGGTTTATTATTCATATTTGTCGTCAAAGTTGTGGGGGCTTTTGGAGTCCTTAACATACTCAAAAACTCTTGGAAATTTGCACACACCTTTGGATCTGTGGCCTTTAGGAGCCTGCAGAGGTTGGGACCCGGGCGTGGCACAGGGGCTCTACGGCGCCCCCTGGAACACAGTCATTAATATTGATGTATAGCTCACACATACTTACACGTATTAATATGAAACTCAGTACACATATAGATCTCATCGTGCCGAACAACTTGCGTATTGCATGTCATAGGCTCCGCCCAACAGGAAGTCAGCTATTTAGAGTTATGTAAAAAGCGCATGCTCTGGAATTTGATATACTTGTCATAGGTTTTTTACTCGATTGCCACCAAACTCGGTCAACATGATCTCAAGACATTGGGGATGAAAAATTGCCAGGGGATTTTTGATATCTCGAACGGTTTGCTCGTAGCGAGGCGTTTAATTTATGGCGAGAATTGAGAAACAGGAAGTGTCTAATACCATCCACATACATTTCCTAATTTTAATCAAACTTCATCAGATTATTCATTGTATGATGTCGATCGCATATATGTGACTATTAGGAGTCAAAGTTATAGCGCCACCAACTGGCAGCAGGAAGTGTGTCATTTTCAAAATGCTTTGAATTCAGCATCTTATTTTTACTCGATTTGCTTCAAACTTCATCAGAATAATGTTAAAACACAGCCGATATAAATCTGCTGGGGGGATATTGATATCTAAAAATATTGTTGCCGTGGCAACATGTCAAACTGGAATACTTCTCAGGTGATTTTGAGGCATATAACATGCTTAGAATTTCATCAAACTCAGAACACATATCAGTATTAGTGACAGCTAGACACTGGCAAAAGTTCATAAGAGGGCGTGGAAGAGGCACTCTATAGCGCCACCTTTTGTCAAAAGTGAGGGGGTTAGTTTTAGCTACAGACACCAAACTCAGTACAAAAATTGTTCTTATCAAGACGGACAACTTTCTAATTCACAGTCATCAGCTACGACCAACAGGAAGTCGGCTATTTTGATTTGAATGTGGATTGTTTTTTACATTTAGCTGTGAATTAATGCATACTGCTCAGAGGAGAGTAACACTATACACACCAAACTTGGTGTACATGTTGAAAAAACATTGAGGAACTTAAATTGTGAATGGGTTTTGGATAGCTTGGATGGTTTTGTCGTGGTGATTTTTTTAAATGACAATAAAGATGGAACTATTAATTTTCCTGCATTTTTAAATTCCAAACACTTCAAAACCTTTTTTCATACAGAAAAAAAGTTATTCTGAGTAAATATGCATAGTTTCATGACTTTACAACACTGTATGGATAACAGAAAATTAAAAAACTGTCAGACATCTCATCTCACTCTGTCCCTCTGTTTGAGTATTATGTGCTGAGACTTACATTGTCTGAGAGAAAATGCGCCCCTACAGGTTCAATTCCTGAAAGGGAAATTCGACTGAAAGGGAGGAGACTCTCTTTTAGTTTCATTTTTAAATCGGTTAAAATACAAATAAATACTTAGATTTAATTCACACTGACAAGCTAAACCAACATATCTGATTATTACCGGTTCAGGGCTCATGGATAAATTATTTCTGGCCAGAGATACGTGAGAAATAGGAGAGATGAATCACCGCTGTGACCACGAGCGTCTGGAGTAAAGAGCTCAGAAAAAAACGAATTTATTCCTGTTTTAAAGCTTTTAAAAATAAAGTATTGCAGCGATATCACACAATTCACCAATTAGAGCACACCAAGAGCTAAATTAAGATGTTTTTGAACTGTTTGTGTGAAAATGATATATTCGCGGCTGCCTATATCTGAAATCACTGCCTCTGATCAGCGCGCACAGTGTCACAAGTTCAAAACTAACGAATTTATTCTTGTTTAAGAGCTTTTTAAAATAAATTATTGCCATAAATGCACACAATACATCCATTATAACACAACACGAGCTAAATGCAGGTCTTTTGTGATCCGTTTAAGTGTGCAAGACTATTTGAAAGCGCGACTGGCAGAATAACATATATCTCTCGAGCTGCAGGATTCTGCCTTTCGTCGTAAGAACGAACACTTCAAGGACAAGATTATTTCAAAATACATAATAGCTTGGCTAATATAAACGAAAACAGCCACGTGAACATAAACTGTTGAGAAATAAATCTAAAGTGGATCTACTGGAATTTAATATTAAGTGACCGCATATACCAGCTGCTTCTGTCTTCAATTTTAATCTATATAAAAAATTAAACTCATTCATCTTGGCTGCTTGTTTAATGTGTGTACGTATCTATTTATTATTTTGCTCTAACAAGACTTAATCTATATTTAATTAAATCAATTACATTTTATTTTACATTTTATTTTTCCATTTCTGCATCTAAACGCCTAAAAACTATTGTATACTATTGTTAGCAATTTCTTTATCGTCCAATTTATCCGGTGTACACGCTTTTATTTTCATAATAAACTTGTTTGTTAGATTATACACAGTTATAGTGGTCTATAATAAATATTGACAGGTTTTATTCAAGCTGTTTAGAATGATTGCCTTAGGCTAATTTTTTAAAATGTAAATCCAAAAAAAAAAAAAAAATAAATAAATAAAAAACATTGGAAAACAATAACTTGTACTTTTTTATACATTTTGTATAGTTTCATAGTTTATGCATTATAGTTATAAAAACAAACAAATTTAGCCACTCACATAGAAATCTTAGGCCTTATCCTTTTCTGACAGTTTTAGGGATTTTTAAAAATCCTAAAAAACCTTATTTGTGCTGCAAATAATAATTTCAAACTAATTTGATACTGACCTCTGACATCCTGTGACATGATATTTATTTGAATTTACATAATCTCATGGATGTAACAGTAAATCTGTTCAGCTCACAGATCAAGACTAAGCTGTAATGCAAGCAGAACTTTCACAAATGCTTGTAGGTCAATAAAATCATTACAAAACACTTAAAAATCATTTAAGGGATTTGATAACACTGTAAAATAATGTCTAATTTGTTAACATTAGCAAATGCATTGATAACACTTTATAATAACTGCACTCATTAGTAAATAGTCAGTTCATGCTTTATAAAGCCTTGTCCCAATATTAATAGTCAGTAGTAAGCAGTTTATAAATACAGCTATAAATAGCTTGTTCTTGGTTTATAAGCACATTTATTAAAAAGGAGAATAAAGGGTCAGTTATCTTCCTATGAAAAAAAAAATAAAAAAAAATAAACAAACAACACAGATTGATACAGAACTCAGAAATGTTATTGTGGATTTATGATAAACTCAGCCTGTAAATGAATTCATACTCCTCCAAGAAGACACAAGTAGTTCACACCAAACTTTTTTAACATGAAGCCAATATACTGAAGATGTTAAATTTCGAATGGGTTTAGGATACCTTAAATGGTGTGGCCATAGCGATTTATTAAAGTAACATAAAAAAAAATACAATAGTTATTTTACTATATCTTTAAAATTTTTAATTCCAACTCTTCATAATTTTTTATATACGTAGAAGTCATCATTTGAAGGAAGCACAGTAAGTTTCATAGCTTTATCATTTTCAAGAGCCAGCATAAAATTAAAACTATCATAACATATAAATCAAGCTTGCAATTCTTAGTACCAATAATGGCCACCAGATGGCGCTATAGGATTACTTTTAAATAATTATTGTAGAAACAAGTATGATTTAAATCATTTATAGAAATCTTTCAAAGAAAAATAATATGAATTTTATGTATTTTACTGATAAAATGACCCTCACTTAATTAGAATAACAAGCTGAAGTATTGTGAACTGTATATTAAGAATAATTCTTTATAGGCTTTATGGACAGATACGTTTTGAGTGACTCTTGAAGGATCAGCACCACATCCTCTTTTACCACTGTTTAAAGAATGTATCTAACAGTACAGGTGCGGATGAATTTTGAATGGCTTGAATGGTCTTGTCGTGGTGATTTTTTGAAATAACAATAAAAAAGTAACCGGTAAATGTCTTTACTTTTTTTAAGTGCAGCTTCTAAACACTTCAAAAAAATGTACACATAGAAGACAAGTCATTCTGAGGAAATATGCATGGTTTCATGACTATACAACACTATATGGATGATAGAAAATTAAAAAACTATCATACATCTGATGTCACTCTGTCCCTCTGTCACTGTGGGTAATGTGTCTGTGTGTGTGTGTGTGTGTGTGTGTGTGTGTGTGTGTTAAGTGAATTAGGTGTGAAACTATCAGGGAGCATTTAGTCTCCAGCGCCAACATTTTACAGAACTGCCACTTTCCTGGAGTCTCAGAATTACAATGTGTCAGGTTCTGAGAGATCTAAGATTCCAAAAAATGATTTAATTAGAATACCATGAAGTATTGTGAAATACTATATATTAAGACTTTATATATAGGCTTTTTGAACAGATTAGAGTGACTTGTGAAGGACCAGCACCACCTCCTCTTGTCCGATGGTTTGAGGAATATATCTTCCAGAATCCGGGATTAAGATTTAGGAGCTCATTTTTATTCCACCTCCTTTCCTGAAAGTCTGTCTTGCAGAATTGACTAAAAATTAATCTTCACATTAATTCCTAATTATTTTGCAATTATTTTTGTCAGTTCTTCTTGACCTGTTTTTTTTTCTTCTTCTTCTTTTCTGACCTCATGACCCAGTCAGCATTTTTCTACAATGGTCAAGTCTTAACTTATCCATTTCTGTATTGCATTTGTGTTTGATATTTCTCATGGGTATTTCATAATTTTCGACTTTGAGTTAAAACAGTTTGAGTTAAAACTCTTTTTTATTGCATTTCATCTGTAAAGGAAAACATGCCCAATAATTCTGCACACATGAATATAAGGAGTTTTTCTCTTCCAGCTTTCCTGGACTATTGTATAGCACTCATAAATTATTAAATAAAAAATAATGGTAGTTATTAAAGGTGCTGTAGGGAACTTTTGTAAAAATAATATTTTTTACATATTTATTAAACCTGTCATTATGTCCTGACAGTAGAATATGAGACAGATAATCTGTGAAAAAAATCAAGCTCAGCGGAGTAACCCAGTACCTTTGTGATTCTTCATAGACATAAACAGAGAGAAGTAGATCCAGCTACAATGTTCTTCCGCAAGACGCGAGCAGTTCTGTTTATTAACCGCTAGATCGTCAAAAGTTCCCTACTGCAGCTTTAAGATTGATATGGTTTGGAATTGGTACAATGTGCTTGGAAACAAATCACAATAAAACAATGTTTTAATGTTTAAGTTTGGAATATTAACTGACATGAATGAATGCTATATAAATATTGTTCATGTTAACAATATTTATAAATTAAATCTTATTGTAAAGTGTTTCTAAATATATATATATATATATATATATATATATATATATATATTGTTCTGTGAATGTGATTTTAAAGTCTAGATGATTCGGATTAACCCTTTAACTGCCATATCCTTTAAAACCTCACTGCCAGCGGGATATTGTGAATGCATGTGCCCGCTGGGCACAGTTTACCTGATGCCACCGGGGTGGCGATGGCATTGGTGGCTTGAGCCCGCCATCGCTGCTTGCAGCTATATTTCTTATTATTTTTTTTATTTTTTATTTAACCTTCCGGGGGTTTTTAGGGGCCTTAACATGCTCAAAAACTCTTGAAAATTGGCACACACATTGGAATCTGCGGCCATCAGGACGCCGCAGAGGCTGGGACCCGGGCGTGGCACAGGGACTCTACAGCGCCCCCTGGAACACCTTCAGAAATCTTGAACCATAGCTCACACAGACTTGCATGTATTTATATGAAACTCGGTACACTTATAGATCTCATTGAGCCGAACAACTTTCACACTTTATGTCATAGGCTCCGCCCAACAGGAAGTCAGCTATTCAGGGCTGTTTAAAAAAAGCATGCTCTGGAATTTGAAATACTCCTCTGAGGTTTTCAACCCGTTCGCCACGAAACTCGGTGAACATGATCTCAAGACATTGGGGACGAAAAATTGCGAGGGGATTTTTTATATCTTGAACGGTTTGCCCGTAGCGAGGCGTGGAAATTATGGCGAGAAATGAGAAACAGGAAATGTCTAATAACATCCACATACATTTCCTGAATTTTATCAAACTTCATTGGTTTGTTCGTTGTATGATACCGATCGTATATATGTGACTATTAAGAGTCAACGTTATAGCGCCACCAACTGGCAGCAGGAAGTGAGTCATTTTCAAAATGTTTTGAATTCAGCATCTTATTTTTACTCGATTTACTTAAAACTTCATCAGAATAATGACAAAACACGGCAGATGTAAATCTGTTGTGGGGATATTGATATCTGATATGGCGTTGCCATGGCAACGTGTCAAACTTGAATGTTCTGTTATGATGAGTTTGAGGCAGACACCAACCTCAGATTTACATGAAACTAAAAACACATATCAGTATTAGTGATAGCTAGACAATGGGAAAAGCTTTTAAAAGGGCGTGAAGGAGGCATGCTATAGCGCCACCTTTTGTCAAAAGTGGGGGGTTTAGTTTTAGCTACAGACACCAAACTTGGTACATAAATTGTTCTTATCAAGACGGACAACTTTCTAATTCACAGTCATCAGCTACGACCAACAGGAAGTCGGCTATTTTGATTTGAATATTTAAATTGAGCTCTGATTTAATGCATTCTCCTCAGAGGAAATGTTCACTATACTCCCCAAACTTTGTCTACATGTTGAAAAAACATTGAGGAACTTAAATTGCGAACGGATTTTGGTTAGCTTGAACCGTTTTGTAGTGGTGATTTTTTGAAATGACAGTAAAAAGGGAATCATTAATTGTCTTGTATTTTTAAATTGCAGCTTCCAAACACTTAAAAAAAAAATCATACAGAGATCAAATCATTCTGAGGACATATGCATAGTTTCATGACCTTACAACACTGTATGATTAAAAGAAAATAAAAAAAACTGTCAGACATCTCAACTCACTCTGTCCCTCTGTTTGAGCAATGTATGTGTGCTGACTGAGTGCATGTGTGTGTGTGAGTGTGTGTGTGTGTGTGTGAGTGGGGGATGGGCATGAGCTGAGTGGCAGACACAATGAGAGAGAGAGAGAGAGAGAGAGAGACTTAATCATCTCTTTAATCACCAGAAAAAAAATGTATTTTAAATTGTTATTTTTTGTTGCTGTTGCTAACATTGCTGTTTTCATTACAGCTTAAGAAATCTCTTAGGCCTTATCCTTTTCTGACAGTTTCAGGAATTAAAAACAAAATTCTAAAAATACTTATTTGTGCTGCAAATAATAATTTCAACTCATTTGATACTGACCTATTCCATCCTGTGACATGACATGTATCTACATTTTTAAAATCTCATGGATGTAACAGTAAAACTGTTCAGTTCACAGATCAAGACTAAGCTTCTTTCACAAATGCTTATAAGTCATTAAAGGATTTAATAACACTGTTAAATAATGTCTAATTTGTTATCATTAGTAAATGCATTGGTAACACTTTATAATAACTGCACTCATTAGTAAATAGTCAGTTTATGCTTTATAAAGCCTTGTCCCAATATTAATAGTCAGTAGTAAGCAGTTTATAAATACAGCTATAAATAGCTTGTTCTTGGTTTATAAGCACATTTATTAAAAAGGAGAGTAATCGTTTCAGTTATCTTCCTATGAAAAATAAAAAAAAATAAAAATAAACAAACAACAACACAGATTGATACAGAACTCAGAAATTTTATTGTGGATTTATGATAAAATCAGCATGTAAAAATGAATTCATACTCCTCCGAGAAGACATAAGTAGTTCACACCAAACTTTTTCAACATGATGCTAATATACTGAAGATGTTAAATTGCGAATGGGTTTAGGATACCTTAAATGGTGTGGCCATAGTGATTTATTAAAGTAACATAAAAAAATACAATAGTTATTTTACGATATCTTTAAAAATTTTAATTCCAACTCTTCACAATTTTTTATATACGTAGAAGCCATCATTTGAAGGAAGCACAGTAAGTTTCATAGCTTTATCATTTTCAAGAGCCAGCATAAAATTAAAACTATCATAACTTATAAATCAAGCTTGCAATTCTTAGTACCAATAATGGCCACCAGATGGAGCTATAGGATTACTTTTAAATAATTATTGTAGAAACGAGTATGATTTAAATCATTTATAGAAATCTTTCAAAGAAAAATAATATGAATTTTATGTATTTATTGATAAAATGACCCTCACTTAATTAGAATAACATGCTGAAGTATTGTGAACTGTATATTAAGAAATAATTCTTTATAGGCTTTATGGACAGATAAGTTTTGAGTGACTCTTGAAGGTTCAGCCCCACATCCTCTTTTACCACTGTTTAAAGAATTTATCTTACAGAACAGGTGCGAATGAATTTTGGATAGCTTGAATGGTTTTGTCGTGGTGATTTATTGAAATAACAGTAAAAAAGTAACCAGTAAATGTCTTTTTATTTTTTTAAAGTGCAGCTTCTAAACACTTCAAAAAAATGTACACATAGAAGACAAGTCATTCTGAGGAAATATGCATAGTTTCATGACTATACAACACTATATGGATGATAGAAAATTAAAAAACTATCAAACATCTGATGTAACTCTGTCCCTCTGTCACTGTGGGTAATGTGTGTGTGTGTGTGTGTGTGAGTGAATTAGGTGTGAAACTATCAGGGAGCATTTAGTCTCCAGCGCCAACATTTTACAGAACTGCCACTTTCCTGGAGTCTCCAGAATTACTCTGTGTCAGGTTCTGAGAGATCTAAGATTCAAAAAATGATTTAATTAGAATACCATGAAGTATTGTGAAATACTATATATTAAGACTTTATATATAGGCTTTATGAACAGATTAGAGTGACTCGTGAAGGACCAGCACCACCTCCTCTTGTCCGATGGTTTGAGGAATATATCTTTCAGAATCCGGGATTAAGATTTAGGAGCTCTTTTTTATTCCACCTCCTTTCCTGAAAGTCTGTCTTGCAGAATTGACTAAAAATTAATCTTCACATTAATTCCTAATTATTTTGCAATTCTTTTTGTCAGTTCTTCTTGACCTGTTTTTTTCTTCTTCTTTTCTGACCTCATGACCCAGTCAGCATTTTTTGTACAATGGCCAAGTCTTAACTTATCAATTTCTGTATTGCATTTGTGTTTGATATTTCTCACAGGCTTTACAGAGTTAAAACTCTTTTTTTAGCGCATTTCATCTGTAAAAGAAAACATGCCCAATAATTCTGCACACATGAATATAAGGAGTTTTTCTCTTCCAGCTTTCCTGGACTATTGTATAGCACTCATAAATGATTAAATAAAAAATAATGGTAGTTATTAAGATTGATATGGTTTGGAATTGGTAAAATGTGCTTGGAAAAAAATCACAATAAAACAATGTTTTAATGTTTAAGTTTGGAATATTAACTGACATGAATGAATGCTATATAAATATTGTTCATGTTAACATAATGTTTAGAAATGAAATATTATTGTAAAGTGTCACTAAAGTTATATATATTGTTCTGTGAATGTGATTTTAAAGTCTTGATGATTCGGATTAACCCTTTAAATGCCATATCCTTTATAACCTCACTGCCAGAGGGATATTGTGAATGCATGTGCCCGCTGGGCACAGTTTACCTGATGCCACCGGGGTGGCGATGGCATTGGTGGCTTGAGCCCGCCATCGCTGCTTGCAGCTATATTTATTATTATTCTTCTTCTTCTTCTTCTTCTCCCGAATGAATCGCATTTTTGAGGGCTTTAACATGCTCAAAAAGTCATGAAACTTTGCACACGCTTCAAACCTGGTGAAAATTTTCGTCTGATATAGGATTCAGAAGAGGGTGTGGCAAAATGGCTCGACAGCGCCACCTATACCAAGAAAATCAACAGCCTTCCAGCTATGTTTCACGTACATGCACGAAAATTGGCACACATATGTAACACACCAATACCTACAAAAAAGACTCTTGGAGCGAAATTCTAAACCCAACAGGAAGTCGGTTATTTTTAATATTATGAGCATATTTTGTGTAATTTTGGTCATTTCCATGTGTTGTATTTTAACGAACTCCTCCTAGAGAGTTCTTCAAATCAACACCAAATTTGGTATGCCTAATCTAAAGGCCTTTGCGATGTTAAATTGCGAAGATCCTGACTTTTCGTTGAAGGGCGTGTCCGTGGCGGCCTGGCGAATTTCGATGATTCGCCATGAAAAATGAAGTTGCTATAACTCACACATACAATGACCAATCTGCCCCAAACTTCACATGTTTGATGAGACTCCGAACCTGAACAGATTGACATGCCCATATTCAGTTACAGTCATAGCGCCACCTATTGGCAACAGGAAGTGACATATTTTACGCTGCGACGAACTACTCCTAGAAATTTTATGACATCAATGTCTTTTTTGTGGTCAGTCTAATCTAAAGGCCTGTGCGATGTTCAGTTGTGAAGATCTTGAGTTTTCGTTAAAAGGCTTGTTCATGCCGCCGCGACGAAGTTCGATGTCTCGCCATGCGAATAAAAGATGTTATAACTCAGGCATAAGATGTCCGATCTTCCCCAAACTTCACATGTGTGATAAGAGTCCTGGCCTGAACAGATCTTCAGGCCAATATTCCACCGGGTGTGGCAGAATGGCTCTATAGCGCCACCTATACACTTTCAACGGAGTGCGCCTCGAGCTATGTTTCACGTACATGTACAAAAATTGGTACACACATGTAACACTCCAATACCTACAAAAAAGTCTCTTGGTACGAAATTCGGATCCCAACAGGAAGTCGGTTATTTTGAATTTTCCCTTCAAAATTGCTGTTGTTTTTGCCATTTTCAGGGGTTGTACTTTAACGAACTCCTCCTAGAGATTTATTCAGATCAACACCAAACTTGGTCAGTGTAATCTAAAGCCCTTTGCGATGTTAAATTGCGAAGGACTTGAGCTTTCGTTAAAGGGCGGGTCCATGGCGGCCTGACAAATTTCGATGTTTCGCCATGATAAAGGAAGTTGCTGTAACTCAGACATACAATGTCCAATCTGCCCCAAACTTCACATGTTGGATAAGACTCTTGACCTGAACAGATCTACATGCCAATATTCAGTTATAGTCATAGCGCCACCTATTGGCAACAGGAAGTTACATATTTTACACTGCGACAAACTACTCCTAGAAATTTTATGACATCAATGTCTTTTTTGTGGTCAGTCTAATCTAAAGACCTGTGTGATGTTTAGTTGTGAAGATCTTGAGTTTTTGTTAAAAGGTGTGTCCATGGCGCCGTGATGAAGTTCAATGTCTCGCCATGGGAATAAAAGATGTTATAACTCAGGCATAAAATGTCCGATCTTGCCCAAACTTCACTTGTGTGATAAGGGTCCTGGCCTGGACAGATCTGAAGGCCAATATTCCATCGAGTGTGGCAAAATGGCTCAATAGCGCCACCTATACACTTTCAACGGAGTGCGAATACACTTTAAACGGAGTGCGCCTTGAGCTATGTTTCACGTACATGTACAAAAATCGGTACACACATGTAACACACCAATATCTACGAAAAAGTCTCTTGGTACGAAGTCCGAATCCCAACAGGAAGTCAGTTATTTGGAATTTTCTCTGCAAAATTAGTGTTGTTTTGCCCATTTTCAGGGGTTGTACTTTAACGAACTCCTCCTAGATATTTATTCAGATCAACACCAAACTTGGTCAGTGTAATCTAAAGCCTTTTGCGATCTTAAATTGCGAAGATCTTGAGGTTTCGTTAAAGGGCGTGTCCATGGCGGCCTGACAAATTTCATTGTTTCGCCATGAAATAGGATGTTGTTGTAACTCAGGAATAAAATGTCCAATCCTCCCCAAACCTCACATGTTCGATAAAAGTCCTGCCCTGAACACATCTGAAGGCCAATATTCCATTATAATGATAGCGCCACCTGCTGGCAACAGGAAGATTGGCACATATATGGAATAAACATTGATATATTCTACTTATATTTATGAGTTTAAACGCATATTTCTCACCGTTCACCTATTAACTAAAGCCACTCGCTGCCGGTGAGCCCGGGTGCGAGGGCCCGTTCATCGCTGCTTGCAGCTTTAATTAGGGCCCGAGCCAATGGGCGCAGGGCCCTATTGTTCCCCTAAGGATTATTCTTCTTATTATTATTTTTATTTTTTATGAACCTTCCGGGGGTTTTTGGGGGCCTTAACATACTCAAAAACTCTTGAAAATTGGCACACACATTGGAACCTGCGGCCATCAGGAAGCCACAGAGGCTGGGACCCGGGCGTGGCACAGGGGCTCTACAGCGCCCCCTGGAACACAGTCAGAATTCTTGAACCATAGCTCACAAATACTTGCATGGATTTAAATGAAACTCATTACACTTACAGATCTCATTGAGCTGAACAACTTTTGCACTCTATGTCATAGGCTCCGCCCAACAGGAAGTCAGCTATTCAGGGCTGTTTAAAAAAAGTATGCTCTGGAATTTGAAATACTCCTCTGAGGTTTTCCACCCGTTCACCACAAAACTTGGTGAACATGATTTCAAGACATTGAGGATGAAAAATTGCGAGGGGATTTTTGATATCTCGAACGGTTCGCCCGTGGTGAGGCATTGAATTTAGGGCAAAAAATTAGAAACAGGAAGTGCCTAATAACATCCACATACATTTCCTGAGTTTCATCAAACTTCATCGGTTTGTTCATTGTAATATGTTACTTGCATATATTTAACTATAAGGTGTCAAAGTTACAGTGCCACCAACTGGCAGCAGGAAGTGTGTCATTTTCAAAATGCTTTTAATTCAGCATCTTATTTTTACTTGATTTGCTTCAGACTTCATCAGAATGGTGACAAACCACAGCCGATGTAAATCTGTTGTGGGTATACTGATATCTAATATAGTGTTGCCATGGCAACGTGTCAAACTTGAATATTCTGTTATGGTGATTTTGAGGCAGACAACAAGCTCAGATTTACATTAAACTCAGAACACATATCAGTATTAATGATATCTAGACAATGGCAAAAGCTTTTAAAAGGGCGTGAAGGAGGCACTCTATAGCGCCACCTTTTGTCAAAAGTGGGGGGGTTAGTTTAAGCTACAGACACCAAACTTGGTACATAAATTGTTCTTATCAAGACGGACAATTTTCTAATTCACAGTCATAAGCTACGACAAACAGGAAGTCAGCTATTTTGATTTGAATATGTGTTTTTGGGCAAATTTGGCTGTGAATTAATGCATACTCCTCACAGGGGACGTGCACTATACACACCAAACTTTGTGTACATGTTGAAAAAACATTGAGGAACTTAAATTGCGGATGGATTTTGGATAGATTGAACGGTTTTGCCGTGGTGATTTTTTGAAATAACATTAAAAAGGAAAACATTAATTGTCTTGTATTTTTAAATTGCAGCTTCCAAACATTTCAAAACCATTTTTCATTTAGAGAACATGCGATTCTGAAGAAATATGCATAGATGCACGACTTTACAACACTGTATGATTAAAAGAAAATTATAAAACTACCAGACATCTGATCTCACTCTGAGGCATTCTCTCTGTGTGAGGGAAGGGAGGGGGAGGGGAGGGGAGGGGAGGGGGAGGGGGTGGGGTGCTTGACGGCCTGTCTGACAGAGAGCAAGAGAGAGAGAGAGAGAGAGAGAGAGAGAGAGTTAACACTTCTTTAATCACCAGGAAAAAAAAAACAGTAATTGTGTGTTGTTGATTTTTTTCATCATTACAGCTTAAGAAATATCTCTATCATTTTCTGTCAGTTTTAGGGACGAAAAAAACCCTAGTACAATTTGTAGGGCTCAGACAAAATTATTTTATATAATTAGGTTAAGAATTATGTTAACTGCAAAATAAAAAAAGATTTTAAAAATACATACACGTTGACTTGTATATTTTTTTTTTTTATTCTGATAATAATTTTAAACTTATTTGATACTGACCTATGACAGACATTCTGTGACATGACATGATATTACCTGAATTTAAACAATCTTGCTGATTTAACAGTAAAACAGTTCAGCTCACAGATAAAGACTAAGCTGTAATGCAGGCAAAAATATTTTACAAATGCTTATAGATCAATAAAATTGTTAAAAATTATTTTTCACAAAGTGCATAATAATAAGGCACGTTGATATTCTGATGACATTTTTTTTCCAAGCACATTTTACCAATTTCAAATCACATCAATCATAATAAATACTATAGATTTGGTATTTCATGATTTATGAGTGATATATATAATTGTCCTCGAAGGCTGGAAGTGAAAAGCTCATATTCAGGAGTGCTGAATTTTTAGGCATGTCTTCTTGTCATGCATTGGTCATAGAGCTCATTGTAGCGATGCTTCAGTTGTTGAAATAGATTTGTTATACATTATACAGGTTCACTGTTTGCAGAGTGTATACAGTATGTGTATGTCGTGCAGACGCAGCAGCTAGAACGTTATTGTAACGCAAAAACACATTAAAATAATGCACGAGCATGAATCTCTCCGCTTGCATGCACATTTCCTTTACTTTGTCACAAAACGCGTCCTCTGATACATGCTGCTTTTGCTCGGAGAGCGTGCGCACACTTAAAACCCGTTTCCTCTGCTCAAACTGTGTCCTGTGCACGCACAACTCTCTATGCTTATGCGCTAGATATTCATTCTTTTCACACCTTTCTACTTCTAACCTTTTCTGTTCACATCTTTTACCATGTGCAGTGTGAATGCTCTGATCCATTAACATGGGCTCTGAAAAAAATATGCATTACAGATAGAGCTTGTGAAGCTGGCCTTGCATAGGCATATGCACAGTCTGTCCTGTTCTCGTGCTCCATTTAGGAACGCTTCATTCGGACTGGTTCAGATAGCAACACCAAACGTGCAGTGTGTAATACCTATCATGGCCACCACCAGATGGAGCTATAGGATTACTTTTAAATAATTGTTTTAGAAACATGTATACAGCATTTAAATCATTTATAAAAATCGTTCAAAGTAAAATAATATGTATTTTAAAAATCTAATGAATTTTACTGGTAATATAGTTTTATATGATAATTTCAGAAATGTTTATAGATCAATAAAAGTATTTTTAAAAATGGTTATAGATCATGAAAAGTGTTTTGCAACAATTTATAATAAGCTCTCTTTGGTTTACATTAACTAACAATGAACAATCTATTTTTCAGATCATTTATTAATCTTTTTTTATGTTAGTTAATCCTATCATTAAAAATATTATTGTTTATGTTATTTCACAGTACATAAACTAATCTTAAAATAAAAATTATTATTATTAATATTATTATTATTATTATTAATAATGTATTAAAATATTTTAACTAAGCTTTAATTAACATTTATATAAACACTTATATTGAAAGAGACTGAAATGGAAGTCATTTTTACTTTTAAAAACCGCTTGTAAGACACAGTTAACAAATGCAGTGAGCAGATGAAAGGACAGAATAACAAAGATATATAGTGCCCCCTATTGGCAACAGGAAGTTTCATATTTTACGCTGCGACAAACTACTCCTAGAATTTTTTTGACATTAATGTCTTTTTTGTGGTCAGTCTATCTTGAGTTTTTGTTAAAAGTCGTTTCCAATGCCGCCATGACAAAATTGATGTCTCGCCATAGGAAGAGAAGTTGTTGTAACTCAGGCATAAAATATTCAATCTTCCCCAGACTTCAAATGTTCGATAAGAGTCTAGGCCTGAACACATCTGAAGGAAAATATTCCATTATAATGATAGCGCCACCTGCTGGCAAAAGGAAGATTGGCACATATAAATCACTTTGACATATTCCGCTTATATTTAAGACTTTAAATGCATATTTCTCGCCGTTCGCCTTTTTTACTAAAGTCGCTTGCTGGCGGTGAGCCCGGGTGCGAGGGCCCGATCATCGCTGCTTGCAGCTTTAATTATTCTTCTTCTTCTTCTTCTCCCGAATGAATCGCATTTTTGAGGGCTTTAACATGCTCAAAAAGTCATGAAACTTTGCACACTCGTCAAACCTGGTGAAAATTTTCGTCTGATATAGGATTCAGAAGAGGGTGTGGCAAAATGGCTCGACAGCGCCACCTATACCAAGAAAATCAACAGCCTTCCAGCTATGTTTCACGTACATGCACGAAAATTGGCACACATATGTAACACACCAATACCTACAAAAAAGACTCTTGGAGCGAAATTCTAAACCCAACAGGAAGTCGGTTATTTTTAATATTATGAGCATATTTTGTGTAATTTTGGTCATTTCCATGTGTTGTATTTTAACGAACTCCTCCTAGAGAGTTCTTCAAATCAACACCAAATTTGGTATGCCTAATCTAAAGGCCTTTGCGATGTTAAATTGCGAAGATCCTGACTTTTCGTTGAAGGGCGTGTCCGTGGCGGCCTGGCGAATTTCGATGATTCGCCATGAAAAATGAAGTTGCTATAACTCACACATACAATGACCAATCTGCCCCAAACTTCACATGTTTGATGAGACTCCGAACCTGAACAGATTGACATGCCCATATTCAGTTATAGTCATAGCGCCACCTATTGGCAACAGGAAGTGACATATTTTATGCTGCGACTAACTACTCCTAGAAATTTTATGACATCAATGTCTTTTTTGTGGTCAGTCTAATCTAAAGGCCTGTGCGATGTTCAGTTGTGAAGATCTTGAGTTTTCGTTAAAAGGCTTGTTCATGGCGCCGCGACGAAGTTCGATGTCTCGCCATGTGAATAAAAGATGTTATAACTCAGGCATAAGATGTCCGATCTTCCCCAAACTTCACATGTGTGATAAGAGTCCTGGCCTGAACAGATCTTCAGGCCAATATTCCACCGGGTGTGGCAGAATGGCTCTATAGCGCCACCTATACACTTTCAACGGAGTGCGCCTCGAGCTATGTTTCACGTACATGTACAAAAATTGGTACACACATGTAACACTCCAATACCTACAAAAAAGTCTCTTGGTACGAAATCCGGATCCCAACAGGAAGTCGGTTATTTTGAATTTTCCCTTCAAAATTGCTGTTGTTTTTGCCATTTTCAGGGGTTGTACTTTAACGAACTCCTCCTAGAGATTTATTCAGATCAACATCAAACTTGGTCAGTGTAATCTAAAGCCCTTTGCGATAATAAATTGCGAAGGACTTGAGGTTTCGTTAAAGGGCGGGTCCATGGCGGCCTGAAAAATTTCGATGTTTCGCCATGAAAAAGGAAGTTGCTGTAACTCAGACATACAATGTCCAATCTGCCCCAAACTTCACATGTTGGATAAGACTCTTGACCTTAACAGATCTACATGCCAATATTCAGTTATAGTCATAGCGCCACCTATTGGCAACAGGAAGTTACATATTTTACACTGCGACAAACTACTCCTAGAAATTTTATGACATCAATGTCTTTTTTGTGGTCAGTCTAATCTAAAGACCTGTGTGATGTTTAGTTGTGAATATCTTGAGTTTTTGTTAAAAGGTGTGTCCATGGCGCCGTGATGAAGTTCAATGTCTCGCCATGGGAATAAAAGATGTTATAACTCAGGCATAAAATGTCCGATCTTGCCCAAACTTCACTTGTGTGATAAGGGTCCTGGCCTGAACAGATCTGAAGGCCAATATTCCATCGAGTGTGGCAAAATGGCTCAATAGCGCCACCTATACACTTTCAACGGAGTGCGTATACACTTTAAACGGAGTGCGCCTTGAGCTATGTTTCACGTACATGTACAAGAATCGGTACACACATGTAACACACCAATATCTACGAAAAAGTCTCTTGGTACGAAGTCCGAATCCCAACAGGAAGTCAGTTATTTGGAATTTTCTCTGCAAAATTAGTGTTGTTTTGGCCATTTTCAGGGGTTGTACTTTAACGAACTCCTCCTAGATATTTATTCAGATCAACACCAAACTTGGTCAGTGTAATCTAAAGCCTTTTGCGATCTTAAATTGCGAAGATCTTGAGGTTTCGTTAAAGGGCGTGTCCATGGCGGCCTGACAAATTTCATTGTTTCGCCATGAAATAGGATGTTGTTGTAACGCAGGCATAAAGTGTCCAATCCTCCCCAAACCTCACATGTTCGATAAAAGTCCTGCCCTGAACACATCTGAAGGCCAATATTCCATTATAATGATAGCGCCACCTGCTGGCAACAGGAAGATTGGCACATATATGGAATAAACATTGATATATTCTACTTATATTTATGAGTTTAAACGCATATTTCTCACCGTTCACCTATTAACTAAAGCCACTCGCTGCCGGTGAGCCCGGGTGCGAGGGCCCGTTCATCGCTGCTTGCAGCTTTAATTAAAAATTAGTATTTTAAAATCTCTAACATCATTACTATTTATCAATCCAAAAGCATTCATTACTTACTTTAAACTGAAAAACCATTTCTTCCTTGTGTTCATGAGCAGCCCTTTAACCAGATTTATGTTTGTGTAAATCTAGGTTATATGGGACTTGCAAGCTCAATGGATTTCATATCCTACCACACATACCTTCTTGTGGGTATCTTGGGAGGAACTCTTGTGATAGCGATTGGATTTTTATCTGTGATTGTATTTCACTGCAGGTAAATGCATCATGGCATGACTTTCTTATAAATACAATTGAGCAACATTGAATTGCATGACTTGATTGTTTCATGTTAACCTTATTTTCATGTGAAGGTCAATTATCAAAATATGTAGTAATCCCTTTCTATCTTGTTTTACAGAGATTTAAACTATGAGGCTGGAAGAAAGCGATGGAATTCCACCAGGCTCACTGTACTAAAGAAAGACCAGACCACTTCCACCAGCTCTGATGAGGTTCAAGAACTTTACTTTCATAATGTGGACCGTTCTTATTCACTGGCTGCAAGGGGCATCAGCCATGAAGCATCAGGTTCTCCACGACATCAAGCCAACTACAATATTTATGTGGAAAATATTGGGCGGCCAGCTGGCAATCTGTACGAGAACATTGGAGTTGTGGGATTAGAAAGCTTCAGAGCCCCAGTGTCTCATCTCTATGTTAATAGTGATGAAGTTGCAAAGCTTCGGGAAAAATCCGAACAGAATGGCTCACGCCAGAATGGTTCAGAGAATTTAGTTTTCAAAGACAAGCTGTTCCACATCTATAACCAGTCCGTGGCGATTGTACCGGCCCCAGAGTTGTTCAGTTCCCAGGGACAAGCTGACTCTTCTGGAAGCAGATCTGCCACTTTCCCAAGGAATGGCATGGAGCATGGTGCTCAGACAGAGCGGGACTTAAAAGAAAGTTTCACTCAGACGTTGCCTAAAGTTCCACCGCAGGAAAGTGATGAGCAGCAGACTCTGGAGGGAGCACAAGCTGCAGCCGCAAACCCAGGGCTATGGGGCCGCTACAGTCATCTCCTGGAATCAGTGTCTGTCCCAGGAACATTGAACGAAGCAGCCAGAATGGGACCTTTCCATGGGGAACTCCAGGGGATATCAGAGCAAACCTTGCTGGAGCTCTCCAAGGGCAAACCGTCCATTCACCCACCCCGGGCCTGGTTTGTGTCTCTTGATGGTAAACCAGCAGCCCAGGTACGTCACTCTGTGATCGAGTTTCAAGGAAGACACCGTCCGGGCAGTAGCAACGACACAAGCTTGGACTCTGGAGTGGACATGAATGAGCTGCAGCAGCCTCTGCGAAAAAGCGAGGAACCCTCGAGCACTAATATTGCTAAAATAAGCAGAAATCAAGAGCAGGACTTGAGCAGCAGTGAAATTGGTAGTCCCGAGGACATATCCTTGAGGAACGCCCTGGAAGGCAGTAGTGCAGCCATTCCCAACATCCCAGAGGACAGGGATGCAGGGGATACCTCTAGTGAGTCTAAATCTACCCCTCCGCCACGGAGACTAAGGAAGGTTCGAGACAAGAAGCCTGATAAGAAGACCTCTCGACACATGTGGGAGGACAGACCCCAGACGAAACACTAACTGGATAACCTGCGTGTAGTCATAGCTTCTTGGTGTCTGAAAATCGTTTTAAAATTGCCTTATAACGTAAACATCAGGAAGAGTGAATAAAACAAAAATGCCTGTCTTACCTACCGTAACTCAAAGTCGATATCCATGGCTATGCTGTATCCAGCATTTTGTCAGCAGTTCATTTGTACACAATTTTGCAACCACACTGTACAATGTTTTTACAAACTGCTTTGGAAGATATTTGTTTACCTTCAAAAGTACATTGTAAAAGTATGTATATAAAAATTGTAAGTATTTTTTAACATTTGTTGCCCTGCGAGCACAATGCTTGTACCCACAATGCTCTTCTAGTGAGTCTGCAAAACTCTTTAAATGCGATCAACTTGGATCTCTTGACTTGCTTGAAATCAGTTTTTGTTCTTCAGTTCAATTTTACAATTTTTCAATTTAAAACAAGGAACTGCCACACAGTGCCAAAAAAATGAGCACTGTTATCATAAGCTGTTAAGCTAAGCACTATATATTCTCCAAATCAGAAAGAGCACCAGTGTGTTGCAAAAAGATTTTTGAGGGAGCAACTAAGGCCTTTGAGGTCATATGCCATTTTAAAGCACTGTACTTATTTAATGTATTATTGCTAGTCACGTTTGCATGCTGTCCATTGTGATGCTTTTATCATTCAATGTTTTCATGTGTAAGAATATCGTACCCAAAAACATTGACAATATGTCTCAGGTTATGGCTTACCTTACCAAGGCCAGTGCTGGAAGCACAGCTGTACAGGTCATGAGCCTAGCATATTATGAAGTTTCTTGTGTTGATGTGTTTTGTGTGTGAAATATTTCTTCACAAATTGACAACAAATAATTATCAACTCATGTACTGAATGTGTTGGAGCTTTTGTAGTTTTATTATTTTTGACAATTAATTGTAACTGTTTAATTCATATTGACAGTTACAATAAAACTCTAGCTTCTTGTTGTCAGGCAGCAAATGGGAACTAAGAAGGGAAACTGAGTTTGCCATTTTAAATGAAGTAGGACTGGGGAGAGATTGCACTGTGTCAGCTGAATGTTTTTAATGTAATATATGTTGTATTGTAGCATTTATTATTTCATTTATTGTAATATATTTTAATTATTTCTCAACACACTGGTTTAAATGGCTCATGAGTCATTCCTGGATGCTTTAAAGTACAGCTTGTAATCTGCCTTTTTGTGCATATTTAATAAAGGTACTTGACCACAAAAAAAAACAAAAATACAAATACAAATAAAAAATAAAAACTCATGAGTTTTATGTACCCAGAATTAATGAAAGTTTATATTTTATTTTAGATTTTTTAAACCATATAAATAAACATTAAATAATTAACAAATATTTAGTAATTAAACATTTTTTTTAAAGACAATAATAAAATTAATAAAAGTCTCTTATACCAACATAAATGTCAAAATTGGCCTGTCTTTGCCTTTGTTTTCAGCAGAGATCAAGTATTGTTAATTTTGAGTTTGAGGATTTTGCGATTCAATGACTGCTCTGCAAACTACCCAACAACATAACATAGCTGATTAGAACACACTTGGTTTCATTAAACGAGAAATTTAAGGCATCATTTTAAGGGTCACGTTGGGTATAATATTAAAAATCCCATTTTAAAACAGGGCAAAAAATGGCTTGTAAAGATGTATCTGAAGTCTTTGCCATTGTTTTCAGGAAAAATCAAGCATTGTTTATTCTGAGATTAAAGATTCTGCCATTCAGTTATTGCTCAGCTAAACACAAGAAAACCTAACATGCTTGATTTTATTAAACAAGAAAATGAAGGCACTCATATGAGGTGAAATATTAAAAAGGTAATAACAAAACATAATAACAGGGTAATAACATTAAAAAGAGTCTTCCTCAGGGCACTTCTGGATTTAAATGTTATAGCCAAAGTTTAATAAAAGCTTTTTAATATTATTCAATTTGAATTCTTGTTCCCTGGACTGTGTAGGTAATCCAGACACCCTTGAAGCAACTTGCTACCACTTTTTTTGGGATTGCATACTTGTTTACTTTACTGTTGTTTTCTCATAAGTATAACTTTGACAGGACTGTTTGTCATCCAGAGATGAAGATCCTTCACATCCACCCTGTTTGGCCTTGTTCTCTCTCTTAAGTGACCATTCCTCAATGGTCTGATCCTGCCAAAAGCTGGAGTCATCCTGGATGACCCATTAATGCCCACAGTAAGTCTTTGCTGATCATTTTGAGTTCCATCCAAAGCTGACTGGATGTTCAAACAAGTTGCTGAGGGCCTATTTAGGAAGGACTCTCTACTCTCAGCCTGTGCAGCTATTGCCTTCCCAACTGATAAGCTCCTATGAAGAGACCTCTGTTCTTTTGTATGATTTTGCTTCATGGTGGACATTCTGGTATATGGTTCTATGTGGGAACTATTGATGCATAGATCCCGAAAGCCCTGAGTGAATGAATCCACAGAGGAAGGACTGGAATACCTTGGTTCAGATGTCACTATTCTCAACGGAGATGGAGCGCTCCTTCTTTTTACGTGCAAACCGATACCTGGTAGAAAGAACTCTGTGATCTGGCCATCGGTACGCTTGCTCAGAACATCACTAGATGGAGTCAGAGAGCTTTCTGTTCTACCAATTTTGGAATTCCACATGAGAGGATTGTAGATGACGTGGCAGTCCAGTGGGCAGCAGTTAGACTTACGGAGCAATGGATCAATACAGCCAGTATGGAACTGGGTCAGGTTCAGGTAAGAGAGAAAATAGATAATAAAAAAGATATTAACGCTTTATCAGTATTTAACACAGCTTGAGTGAGCTGAACTTGAGTTGTGTTACCTTGTGTTTGCAGGGAAGGGTTCTGACATGCTGACCCTGTTGAAATCTTGAGAGGCAGATTCTACACTGAACACCTGGATGAAGCAGTCTGGACTCTCTCCGAACTCTCACCATTGGCAAACTCTTCATTACATAGTTCGGGACTACATCACATATCACACCAGTCATGCTGCTGGAGCTGTTGTGTAGAGTAAAACAGTGTAAGGTGTCACAACAAGTTTCCCAAAACAATTCCTCAAAGTGGGTTTGGAATTACGAACAAAAGAATTACTGTATGTCGCACAGAAGCTAGAATGGAGCAGACTAACCTACTACACACTGAGTAGTTTTCCATTTTCTGTGTTTCCTCAGAGATGTGAGGTTCTACTCTCTGCCATTGCTGACCTCTTTTCTGCACAATTTTAACAGTAAAGGAAGAATAATTTGTTAACTTCTTAATTCTATAATGCATTAAACTATACTTAAATTACTGTAACACCTGAAGCATCACTTTAAACATTCAAAACATGTTGTTTATTATATTGTTTGATATTGCCATATGGTAAACTTTTTTTCTAATTTATGCTACAAATAACTTCACTGTGCAGTTATGAATAGCATCACCATGTTTCCTGCTCACATTCAAATCTTAAAAACTCACCATTCGAACCATGAAGCAATGTTGAGGATGGACTGTTCTCCTAAAGCAGTCCTCACACAGATGGAAAAAACTGCACTCTGTACACCTGTGAACATCAGATTTAAGACAATACATGACACTGCAATTCAACATTAGTCAGAATCAGAACAAACAGATTACTATTCAAACATCTGGGCTCAGTAGGATTTTAAAACATCGAAAAGTTTCATTAATATTAATACTTTTATTAAGCGAAGATGCACTAAACTGATCAAATCAAAGAGATTTACACGGTTACAAATTTGTTACAAATACAATTTTCTACTTCAGATAAATTCTATTCTTTTGAACTTTCTGTTCAACAAGGAATCCTGAAAAAAAACCTTATTCTTAAAATGCTTATTTTTAACCGTTTTTAATACTGATATGTATAGCTATACAATAGTATATGCACTGTGTAATATATGCCTACTTGAAACATTTGCCGATGATTGGACAAACCCTGCAGCTGTTACACATAACACCCAGATGTTTGTCCAGACAGTCCTTCTCATAGCAGGTTAACAGTTCACCTGCATTTTTCACCTGTCAAAGATAACACATTTAAACCCAAGATGATTTAAGTTTAAACAAACGGTAGTAAAGGCAATTTGAGTGTCTTGGAATGACGTACCTGTTCAATTAGCTGCTTAAAAGTGCCAAAGTCCTCCCTACAGAGAGGACATTTAAGAAGTGCACGCGGGTCCCTTTTCATTTGATGATCAGCCCAGACCTTCATGCAGGAAATGTGGATGTTGTTTCCACAGCTTAACCTTAAAAATGATGCATAATTACAATGTAACCAGTCACCATCACAACATAGAAATTCATGTCATTGACGATCACTAATAGCTTTTATGGTTTAAATGGAAACTTGGGTGAGTGTGATGCATTTGGCTTTAGAGATGGAGAAAGGACATTCTTAATGCATTTCTAGATTATGTTATGTATTGATTTCAAATGTTTCAGCTACGAAACATATTCACTTCCTGGTAAATACAGTGTTTATCATTACATTATACATATATGTAGAGAGTATCAATTTAATTTCACAAATAAGATTAATTCTGAATAAGTTCTCTTACTTGCAATAGGTCACAGGCAATTTTTTCAGCAAAAGTTCTTCTTGACAGATTGGACATATATCATCTTTCTCAATGTCTTTCTGTCTGATGCTTCCGTCTTCCTCACTAGGCTCAGGACATGATGGGCCTGAGCTCCTCCTGTCATTAGGAGACGTAGTTTTGGTCACATGAAGCCCTTGTAGCAGCTCTAGGATCTGTCGCTCCGCAAGACCATACTGAAAACAATCTGAAACCGAACAAATGAGCAGAAAGACACTTGCAGCTCAAACATTTGTTTACAGGGAATATGTGCCTTTATGTGCATCTGTTTGCAAGATCTCAGGATTGTAATGTTGATGCCTACACCTTAGAAGGAAAAATGTGTCTACTTACATTCATGATCTTGTGGCAGTCGGAATTTACGCATTAAAATCCTAGAATGAATTTTAAAGTAAGTTATGAGGTAAAGTTAGGTGATATCTCAACATGCAAACTGTATGTCCTTCTTTAACTATGTGAACTGTTCTGTCCCAGGGGCTGTTATTTATTCAAATCTAACAGCAGATTTAATGTAATTTAAAGGTAACATTAAAACTCTGAAATGTTATACAATGCCTAAACCATTCATTTATTCTACTTTTCATATGCTTTCACGCAGATTTTATTGTTGTACCCCAGACGGCCTGACCAAAACTTTCATTTAAAAAAAGTAGGTAAAAAAAGGTAAAAAGGTACCCACTGTTGAAGAAACACCCATCTAGAGTTTAATTTATTTACCAGCAGATGTGTGTACAAAGATCCTTCTCCTTCTGAAAGGTTGTGCAGGTGCACGTGTGTGGATCGCCCAAACACACCTTAAATATGAGAATGGCGTTGTTAATTTGCACAAAATATATTAACATTTTTATTAAACAACAATAACAAAGCAATGAAAGCTTACTTTATAGTGTTTGTCGTCTCCATCCTCTTTCAGAAGAAAACCAATCGGTCCAAACTCTTTGAGGATAAAAATGGTAGTATTCAGGGCTCGATGTTGACGTGAGCTGACCGCATCACTCACTGCTTTCCTCCACATTGTTTTCCGGAACATTATTAACTCAGTTTCGTTTAAAAAAATACGCATATGTTATTAGTAAACGTCTTTCATTGATTAAAAAAAAACTTTCATTCGTTGACGTGGCAAACTTTCTGTCTCGAATCAGGTGTTGCTATTGTATCTGGTGTTTCTATAGCAACAAGCTACGCTCAATAAACAGTAGATGCGATGTATTACCGCTAGATGGTGCTATTGAGTCTCTGTTGTCTCCTGCGCTCAACCTTGTATATGTAGTATGTTCTCTGTAATATCAGTTCCTTTAATCTACATCAGTTGACACAGTCTAAAAGTACTTATTTGTGACCCTGGACCACAAAACCAGTCATAAGGGTAATTTTTTTCGAAACTGAGACTTATACATAATCTGAAATCGGAATAAATTTAATTAAAATTAATGCATTTAGCAGACGCTTTTATTTTTCCAAAGTGACTTACAGTGCATTCAGGCTTTTTTTAACTAACATGTTTTCCCTGGGAATCGAACTCACAATCTTAGCTGCTATAGCATTGCTCTACCACTTGAGCTACTGGAACACTAAAATATATAATATTTTAAATATAATAATATAATATATAATCAATTAATAAATAATAAATAAGCTTTCCATTGATGTATGGTTTGTTAGGATAGGACAATATTGGTCGATATATAACTATTTGAAAATCTGTAATCTGGGGATTCTTAGCAATGCATATTACCAATCAAAAATGTTAATATATTTACAGTAGAAAATGTACAAAATATCTTAATGGAACATGATCTTTACTTGATATCCTAATGATTTTTGGCATAAAAGAAAAATCTATAATTTTGACCCATAGAATGTATTTTAGGCTCTTGCTTCAAATATACCCCAGCGACTTAAGACTGAGTTTGTGGTCCAGGGTCACATTTAAGAGCTTATTCTTAAGCTTGTTGTTAAAAGGCTGGCCTTTCCTAGACATCATTCATATCAATTATTGATGTCATCTTGCAAAATAATGAAAAACATGTTACATTTTAGCTGAGTATGTTTGGTATCTAGTCTATAGAAAAGGTAAAAGTATTAATAGCGAATACAGGGGTGTTTCTTGCCATTCATCAGTGATGGGTCACAGGCAGCAGGCCCCCCCATCAAAAATGTGTCCTTATATTTTAATACTCGTCTTCTTGATACTCTCATGATATAAACTGCCTTTATCTGCAGAAGTGAATAATTTGCAATCTGCATGCTTCAAAAGCTGCTTCGCTGACAAATGATGAATGGCATTTACAAGTTTTGTTTCCTAGAGTGAACTGTAGATAAATTTCACAGCGTTATTTTTGTTTTATATGTAATAATCCTGTTACTATGTCATTCAATTCGCAAACAAATTTAGAGCAGTTGGGGGCTCGGTGCCTTGCTCAAGGGTCTCGCCTCAGTAGTGATGTTGAAGGTGGAAGAGAGCGCTGTAAATTTACTCCCCTCACCTACAATCTCAAGACTCGAACCCACAACCTTTGAGTTACAAGTCAGACTCTCTATAACTATTAGGCCACGACTGCCCCTATCTGTCTGATGTCACTAGTTCCGATCACAAAATTTACCCAGAAAACATTAAATGTTCAATCATCAAGGAAAATGATTTTCAGGTTGGTAGGGTAATCTCCATCTTCAGCCAGGCATTTATCAGTAATATTGTACTGGACAAAACAGTATTTCACTGGGGCTCGAGTCTCAGTAAAATGTAATTATTTGTCAAAAACCCCAGTTGAATGCTTTGTTTTTGACAGCAGAATGTTGCGATTGAGCAATCAGAATCAAGTACTCCAGACGTCTGTGCAATAATGGTAGTTATCACTCTCAGTATTTTGATCAAGGTTTGGTCTGTGGGAACTGGCTTCAATACATGACTGTTATCTTTAGTATCATGCTGTGAACTCCCTTCTTAAACAGCAAACAGATTATTACAATTTCACTGTAACACACACAACAATCTTTAAAACGGGATTGTCTGAACATGAAGCTCTTGCTGGTCTTTAAGAATCTCACAATCTCTCATCTAATGGCCCTCAGTGGTCCATAACATACACCATGTGCTTTGAGGTTCGGCTTGCTCATAGTGAGAGTGATGCCTTCCACATTTTTAAAGCACTATCACTTTCTTTGGCCTCACATCTGTACATAGTCATAGAGTAAATCCTACAAAACAAACAGATGCAGTGCTGTGCTGCTGCGTCATTGTGCTGGAGAATGACAAACTGCTCTCCAATCGCTCCGCAGATTCCACCCATACGTGATGGATTACATCATCAAAACATCTGTTGACCCATGCATGCTTCATAATGCACATACCACTTCAGGCATTTCAGTCTGACAACGCCTGTTTTTATTGCCCATGAGATTCCCATCCATTTCAATCAATTTTTGCCCTTTCATCTGTCCACTGATTTAATGTATTTTCATTTATTTGACATGGAATTTATTATATAGTACATTAAATGTGATGTGGGAATCTTGAATTTATGTGACATTTTGAACCAATTACCTGAGCCATAAAGGCGATGTGATTCCTCTGACATCATGACAATGCTGATTGAATCATGGCATCTCAAGAAAACACATTGTCGTAAGCCCTTTTCTATTCTGAGAAGGAAAAATGTATAATTTCCCCAAATATAAATTTGAATGTCTGACACTGGAGAAAGATGCTTTGTGTCGGCAGACCAGTCATGTTAACCAGCCAAACCTTGAATCAGTTGCTTGTTCCCAAACTGTAGTACAGTCTTTTCATCACCTCTGACGTAGCTTGCGTTCATAAAAAGTGTTGACATCACACCATTCCCTCTGAGGAGCCAGACACAGGATGATTTCAACTTTCCCAACACTGGTTTACACAAGCATGACACTTTGTGGTTGGATGACTATTATATTAGTTGGAATCTTACTGACACACTTGGGAAATTTGAAATTATATGGAAATAGACTATATCTGAGAGCTTTCTGGGTCTACTTGGAGATTTAGGTGGAGCAGCAATGGATGACTTGGTCATTGGGGGCGGTGTTGCTAACCCAGAGTAAACAAATGGGTATTAAAAGCGAATCCAGTGTTAAAACTGTTTAAAGAAAACAACTCCCTTAAAAGACACTTTTTAAAGTCTTGATTTGTCTTCTAATAATCTTCAACAGTGTACTGATGTATGGATAATCAAGTAAACCTAAACCTTCTACTTCAGCCGAATAAATGTTCATCTTGAAATATTACAAACAATATAAAAAAGTTTAACTTACTTAATTATATTAAATGTCCCAAAAAATTAAAGAACTATCAATCCGATGGCAGATGGAATGTAATGGATTGTGTACAACAGATTTTTCATCAAAGTTTTGAATAAGTTAATAAGTTAATTTAAAGCCCTTAGAAACTTTTTATCAATTATGGAACAATAGGTTTGCTATAGCAAACTCTATAGATACATACTCTATAAATATTTATAAATACTCTATAGAGTTAAAATCTCTTCTCTCTTCTAACAACTCTCTGCCTTACATATTTTTGAATAACCTTTAAAAATGCTTTCTTTCTCCTTGCATCATACTGGTTTATAACAGTGGATATATAATTTTTTCCTAAAAAGTCATGAGCATTTCCAGAAATTTCCACAACATCTCATGTGTTTTCTAGCATTCTGGGATGGAAATGACATCTTAAACATTTTGGATTTACAATGGATGACTCATTTGCCTTGTTAAGTCTAATTTCATAGCTAAAATTTCTAGTTTGTTTATTTTATTTTTTATTTTTTTTGCATAACTACAGTTTGATTAGAAATGAATCAATACAAATATTATGCTCCCGTTTTGTTTACCTTGAGTGTTCTTTGTTTTCTACAAACCACACATCTCATATTCCATTTGAAGCATGATCTTCACACTATGAAAATGTGTTTGATATTTAATAAATGGTTCAGTTTTTCACTTGTGGTAAATATATTTTTGAAAAATGTAATAAAACTGAATGTTTTTTTATAATGGATTTTCATATTTATCACTGCACAGGAAAGAGAGAAGAAGAGAGGCAGAGCGAGAGAGAAAGTGGGAGAAAGTACTGAAAGAGTTAAGGCAGGAGGGTCAGGAAGAAAGCAGTGATGTCTGATTCCTGTTTGTGTCAGTCATGCTGTAAGTGAACACTAAATCATGTCTCTAAATCATGGGGTCTCCTCCCATTTCACCCCCTCCAATCACACACTGTGCATGCAGCGATTTCTATACAGAACTGTTTAAAATAGAGATTGAAATGAAAAATCCCTGCCTCCAGTAATAAATCCTTCACTTTTTTGATATACTCTAGTGGAATATTGATAATACTTCTGATAAATCAGGTCTGACAAAACCAACACAAAAGGGAATACAGGTCGTCCTATAAAACAGCACCATTTAGACTCACACCAGAAAAGTGACCTTTCATGGGCTTTATGTTTATTTATTTATTTAATTTTTCTCCTCACCTTTCATTTCTCTGTTCTTTTTTAAAGGAAGGACCAGCACAGGAAGAGAAAGGGTTAAGGGTTCATGCAGCACATGTTACAGGGTCACCACCCCATTCAGCACCAACAAAAAAAAAACGCAGTTTCTGCTTTGCTTTTTCCTGGGCTCTTGTACAGGCACACACACTTTTTTAGAATCCTGGTCTATTTAAAATGTTGGCAAAGGTGCATTGAGGAGCAGTGCACTATTAACAGTAGAGGACATGTGTAACACTACATCAGTGAAGTGATCTTGGAACCTCTCCAGTAACACAGAGATTATACGCTATGATTCTAAACAGCATTGCTGTGGACAAAAGTACTTTGTTGTTTACATGTTTTCTGTGGTGCAGACAAGCTTTAGAAGTCAGATTGGGTTATGAGACCCCCAGGGGTACACAAAGGATTAAAAAAGTGTAAAAGAAATGGTTACTTTGAATTATGACCAATGGTATACAAATATATTTGAATTATTAACAGATATAAAAATAATTACTAATTATTAATAATAGTTTAGAGAAATGATTTTAATAATTCACTTTAGTTTTAGTACTGTACAATGACAACAAGAAAAATGATAAAATTGTGTGTGTGTGTATATATATATATATATATATATATATATATATATATATATATTATTGCATGAAATATACATAAAAAATGTTATTATATTATATTATATTATATTATATTATATTGTATTGTTGGTTGGTAAATTTTATTAATTTATGTGAATCTGTCCATTCTGATAAATAATTTGAATTCAGTTTCAGTGATTTGTTTTCACAGAAGTCCCCAACCTTTAAATAATAATAATTAAAAAAAAACTTTTAAGTCATTTTAGGAAAAATACATAAATCTAAAAAAAAATAAAATAAATAAATAAAAAAAAATAAAAAAAATAAAAATAAAAAAAGTGACATTAAAAGGGATTATGAAAATAAGTGTTTATTGAGCCTGTCCCTTGCAGTTTCACAGCAAAAAAAAAAAAAAAAAAAAAAAAAAAAAATGGGCAAAATGCCAATGGTCCAAGATTTTTATCTGGGATCTAAAGAAATGGCTGTTCGTGTTAATGTTTGCCGCACGTTGATGGATCGTCAAGTACCCGGGTGTTGTGGGTTTCCATCTGAAGTGCTTTCTTCCTGAGTGCTCTCTCAAGAGCAGGCGAGTGTGTGAACAACCCTTTGAACAAATGCCTGCTGCAAGGTGCCATTTCACCCAGAGCAAACACAAGAGGAAAGTATCACTGAATCAAAGGAAGCAGCTCAGCCCTACAGCGCTGCTCGGAGTTTTCATTGCCTGTTTTCATTTTCTTTGGCTTCTTTCAAATGAAGCTAAAATCTGATGTAGATACGTCACAGTTACATACCTGTAACAATTGAGGTTTGACATAAAATTCTCCATACAGACTAGATCAAGGTGGGAATTTCCACTGTAGCTGAACTCGTTTTTCTCCATCTCCTCATCTTTTTCTTCTCTATTTTTCTTCTCCTATTGTTTCCTGTATGCAATGTTTTTGCATGAATAATCTTCAAAAATAAACGTTTTGGATGTCTTGACCCAATGAATTTAATAAATTATATATAATCTTGATAACTAATCTTTAAATTGATTCTTTTCTTTTAGTCATCACCCTTTTGACTCAACTCTCCATACACAGAGCAACATTTCTTACAAAGGCTTTGCTTCAGATGAATGTTCTTATCTGAAGGGGTGAGAGAGAAGGACCAGAGACAAGTGGGAGCATCTGGACATCTGGTTCAGACACTCCAAGTCATCCGGCCCCCTTCCAACCCCTCAGATCCCAGAGCAGAGCACAGGCGCTGCTCAGGTCACGTAAACCCAGCAGCCGCACACCCACTTAACCACACAGTGACAGACGGCTCGTGAGCCAGCCTGAGGCACTGAGGCACTGACTGCGTGTGGCTTCTGTAACAAGACACTGATATGATAGCCTACAGCAGGTGTTTTCAAACTGTGGGTAGGGGGAACAGTCAATTTACTATTTAAATAAAAACGAAATATGCATTAGTGTGAAGAAATATATTTATTTATGTTCATCTTTCTGTACTCTATCTATTGTGATGAGTGCTATACTCAAATAGTGGGTGGAAAATAATAAATACACTGCCAAATAATAAATTAATTCCTTTCAGATAATTTCATTTTCAGTGCAATGACAGTATAAAATTTAATATTTTTCACATACTATAAAAGGGTATGTCCATGAAAAGCATGAAAATATATAGCTGCCTTATATTTTAGGAAAGGGTTTCCATTGCAACAGAATCAAAATTTGGTCAATGTATCAGGAAGTTTGTTGGTTAAGACTTATTAAACAATTTCTCTTTCCTCATTTTTTAAATATTTGTTTATTGGCTTTTTGTCGTTTAATAAAATCGAGGACTATCAGAAACAATACCCTGCTAACAAAACATATTCTAAAAAAGTTTGCTAATGTTCCCATTGACATTAAGAAAACATTATTTTTGAGTGTTCTCTGAACATTCAAAACATCCATTTTTTTTATTTATGTTTTATTATTATCCAAAAATCTGATTTCAGCAAACAATATGAGAACATTACTTTTGAATGTTTTTTGAGGATTCTGAAACATGTAGTAACACATATATTTAGATGATGGGAAAAATGTGTTTCATGAACAAGTTTTTGTGGTAATGTTTTGAGAACAGTGTTGAAGACCAGATAACTCTGAATGAACAATCCATAAACATTACTGGAAGAATGTTTGTTCATAACTTTGAAAGAACCTTCCCAAAATGATAGCCAAATTTCTTAGAATGTTTCCTGTTTGTTAAGTACAGGTAGAGAGAAGAGGACTGAATATTATGTTGATTTGGCATAAATGTAAATGACTGCCTCATGTTTGGCTCGCTGTGAGCATATGTTGGGAAAAATGTGCCACATAAAAAATCTGAAGAAAAACACTGTTTATTGACTGTAATTATATATATATATATATTTGCGTAAACGTGAGACTCTTATAGGGCGATAAAAAAAATATCGCCTTTAATCTGTTCTCAAAGTTGGGTTTGGAGC